>NC_046661.1:62806173-62850024 GCF_010883055.1 Belonocnema kinseyi
TTTCGGCTTACACACGAAGTCACAGTGGTAATCATGCACCTTCTGTTTTGCGGCTCCCAAACGGTAGGTATGGTGGGGGTAAATTCCAGGCTCGATCTGGCAGCTCTGGTTCGCCGGGTGCGGTGACCCGAGTAGCGTCGGGGATCTCTCACCCGGTACAGCTCCTGTGGCCGTTGTACACTCCCAGCAGACGACTTCTTTCCGTAGCTGACTCGCTCGGCGATCAACAGGTGACCCTGTGGCCGCCCATCAAGACCAGGGTACGTCGGCATCAGGTGACCCTGACCGGTCTACCCGCGGCACAGCATCCGCAGGTCCCGTTTCCCGTGATCGACTCGGTCGGTGGTCAACAGGTGACCCTATGACCGCCCATCGAGGCTACAGTTCGTCGGGATCAGATTCCCCTGACCGGCCTACCTGCGGTACTCGTACCTACATAATGAGGGTCGGGACCAAGGTAGCCTCCTCTCCTATACCTGACCTGACCCGACCATGGGGGAGGTGGCCTGGACCCCCGACTACCCATGCGACACTTCAGCGCACCACCGACCATTTGTATACGCCCGTAAACCGGGGTCCCTCTCATTCTCTTTCCAGGGTACGACTAGGTAACTCGTAGATCTCTGCTCCGGACGACGCGTTTACGACGTCCTGCACACCGACTTCCTGCCTTATATTTCGGCACTTTTATATCAACCATTGGTCATTTTCTCGCTCCGTACCAACGACACGAATTCCAAATATGCACACTATATTGTACACTCTGAGCACACCACAACTATACTTAAAAATGGCAACGACACACACCCGATCACCGCCCCAGGCAAGACTGAAGCGTCCGGCGGGACAACACGCAGATGGAGCAAAACGAACCGTTACAATTATTTCGACTGGAAGAAAAAAGAAATGAACTTGTATAATTTTTTAATAGGGAGGTGCAACATCGAATAATTTTAAATTGGAAAAACTTTGAAACAGAAGAATTCAAAAACTTGAAACTAAAATTTTTTAATTGGGACAATTCTTATAGAAGTTCCAGGAATCTGTAAACAGTTGTGCGTACCTACCTCAATGTAATTGCATGACGTTCCTCAGGTCTTGTGGTTGTTGTGCAGAATCTCCTTTTTAGGGGACCTTCCAACAGTTGATAAAGCTTATCCAAAGTTTCCGTCATCATACCTCTTTATTTCTTTAAACAAATTTCTATATTCGCCTGTTTTATGTCAAAGTCGATTGATAGGCCGAACACTCCATTTGCGAGTACGCTTTTCTCCCCTCTTTTTCTATAAAAGAAGAAGCGACACAATAGCAACTGTTTTTTATGGTATTTTGCATCATCAACACTTCAATATTTTGCTCTCCTTGACAAAAAAAAACCTTACTTGCAGAAGATCAGTCAAATACTGACTGAGGTACTTGATGAATTCTCCCCGAATACATACAATCACGCTGGCCCTTGTTAGCTGGGGCTGAATCATATTTTTTACTGTTACTTTACTTTAAAAAAATTTCGCTACTTTTCTCGAAATACGGTGAAGAATTTATGACAACTGTAACCTATGAAAATTCAAAATGCTTCGTTTAAGGAGATTATTAGGTAAAATAATTCCAAGACTTGGCTATTCAATCTTTTAGAACCTAAATCATTAGTTTAGTACAAGTGAGTATTCGCGGTCAAGAATTACCTCATATTTTTGAGGGTACGAAAAATGAAGATATTATACTGAAAAATAATAACTGTACAATTTTTTATGTTGCACAAAAAGTAGACAGTTACACATGTAAGTTTTGGATTTTGTTATAAAAAATGTTTATAACAATCGCATAAACTATCGTTTTATTAATTTCATTGATGAATCATCGAAAGAAAGAAAGGTCAATTCAACAATAATTTAAGAGGGAAAAACATTTTCTAAGAGCAAACGGCTGCTTGGGAAATTTGTTTAAAGGATGTGTTATTCACGATCTATATCATTAACGTTTAATTAAGTTCAAAGTATATAAATACCTTTAAAGTCAATTGGTAATCAATTTTGGTCAGAAGAATCAATTTGCTACTAGAAAGTCTCATTTATTGAGAATTTGTTTATGACATTTTGTATGAAAATATTTAATGTTAACTTATGCCAATGTTTGGTTGTAAATTGTCAGGCTTCTGAAAAATATCACACACTAGCAAGAATTTATTTATAAATATTGTCTATAATAATTAAGTTGAATATTACCAGAATTAATTCTGTTTTTTGAGTACAGATGCAATAATACCAGCTAATAGTGAATTTATTTCCATATTTTTCATCGTATTTTCATTATATATAATATAGCTCTGTTAAATATATAATGGAGTACCTTCACAGTGGCATCACACCCGATCGGCAAAAATCGCGGTTGCTATAACGTAGCCTTGGATACCATGGACAACCCTCCTCTATTACCGAAAAATGGGACCTTCCATCTCTAATTGAATAAAGTCATCCAAATTTTAATTAATTTTAGATAACTTTTAAATCAGTGTCGACCCATAGACTGACTTAAAAACGTATTAAAGTAAGTTTTAATATTAATAATTTGAAAGTGTAGAATGCTATATTATAAACACTATATATCTGGCTCCCACTCAAATATTTTATATCTTAAAAACTAAAGTAGGATGACAGTTTGACAGTTTTAAATTGTTAAGATTTGACAATCGAGTATCGACAAATTCTTGTCCTTTGATAAAATCACTCAAATGAATTTTCTAAATGAGACTATAAACCGAAACTGAATTCAAGTAAACTTAATTTTAGTAACGAAAAATTTTAATTGATTCAAGTAAACCAACTAAAATTGAGTAAATTATAAGCGAATTCAAGGCAACATAAGTTTTGTAGATGTGGTCACCAAGGCTTAAATTTGTATGCAGTGCACTTTCAGTTTCGGCAAATTACACCGGCTAAAATGAAATACACCTTTTTTATAAGTTTCGAAGTTCTAAATGCGCATGATCAATTTGATTAGAACCCATCATGTTTGGACCCTGTTCATGAATCAGGAAAGAAATTCATGTCAGCTGTCTCTTTCGCTCCTCAACTGGGGACCGTAACTTTACAGCAACCAGAATTTATTTTACGCATCTTCACCTAAAAAAGCAACTGAAATATAAAGGTCTACCTCATTGCCAATTTCGCGAATATTCATACTATTTAGAGTTTACACTGCACGTTTTATGAATAAGAAGTACCGAAAATCCATGAAGTTCCATCCTAATCAAATTACGTAAGGCAGAAAAACATGCGTAATATTTGCTCTGACTTATACACAATTGAACCAATTTTAATCATCAGCATGCTTGAAAAGGACAGTTACCAAATCAAGTACTTTCAAAAAAATACTTGATAATCACTCCAAGCGAAAAACTTGTATGTCAACCTCCTATTTTAAGTTTCAGGGCAGCACGCTAGGTTTTTAAAATAAGAAAAAACGTTACACCGGTCGCATGTCCTCTATTAGAAATTTCTACCTGAATTTTACATAACATATGTCGTACAATTTACATGAGGTAAAAAAAATCCAGTGACACTAACGATCAGTCAAGCATTATGGAATATTCCGAACTGGTATCCGAAAATTCCGAAACTTGTATCAAAACAATTTTAAATAGTTTACCTCCAATCCCTTGATTCGCCCCTTAGGGGGGGGGGCTATTGTTCCGCCGGAGTCGAATCCTAGCAGTGCATCATCCTCAAGCTACACTGCTACAGCCTTCCTCAAGCAAGCAGCAAACCATGTTTTCGAACCATGGGGAAACAGTAACAGGTGCAATTAGAAAGACATTACACAGAAAAGGCACATTTTCTTCTGTACATTCCTGTCGTCGTTTGGCTTATAATTAGAATTTTCGACTAATTTATTTTCGATGCATAAAATAGAAATGTTCAAATTTCATACAATTTTCAGCTTTCAAATTTCAAACAATTCTAATATTTCTCTATCATAAATGATCAGAATTTAAAAAATGAGTCTGGATTTAAAATTGATCAAGTTTTAATACTACCATGCTCTTCACTGCCTCTCATTTCTCTTTATGTTTTTTTTTCCTAATTGAATCTGCTACTGCTTGCTCCTTGGTTCGCTGTCTGCTTGAGGAAGGATGTATCTGTTGTAGCTTGAGGAAAACTGTACTGGCAGGACTGGACTCGGGCGAAAAACAAGCCCCCCAACAAGCGAGTTAAGGGGCTGGAGGCGAACCATGAAGTAACGTTAAATCGGGATTAAACCACGTTTTTAGAATATAAATGCAAAGGTCCAATTTCTTAACTTGTACGTTAAGTGCAAAATTAAGATACTTTTACCATAACACAGGCCATTGGACTATTGTACAATTGCAAGACATATAAGGAAATATTATAAAACCATCACTTAAATAGTATAATTGCAAGTTACCTGTGCAGAAACTCAATATACGACTTTGTATAATTCTACATTGAAATTATTTTATTAAAATAGTTCAAAAAAATTTAACTTCATAGTTAAAAGTATTTCTGGCGAAATGAACAATTTGAAATTTTTAATTGGACTCTCCCAAATTGATAAAAAAGTGTTCCTAGAAAGGACCCCGTAACACGCCTATGGGAAAAGTGGTTTCCGTTAATTTGGCTGAATTTTTTATATGTTACGTCTCTCATGATTCTGAACAAATGTCTCAATGGGCACAAAGTCCAAAACTTAAAGGGTCCTAAGATAAGGCCCGCCGAAGTCAGTATAATAGGGGTATCGGCTCTACAAGTTCACTCGGTCATTTTCCTTACTCGGAATAGTGGTTTCTGTTATTTGACTAAATTTTTTATGTTACGTTTCAATGCCCTAGTTTACAAGCAGAGCCGATACTCCCATCGCACTGACTTCGACGGGCCTTATCTTGGAACCCTTTGAGTTTCGTGCTTTGTGCCCATTGAGACATTTGTTCAGGACGCCGAGACGAGTAACATATCACAAATTTAGTCAAACAACCTAAACCACTCTTCCGAGTAAGGAAAATAACCGAGTGAACCTGTAAAGCCGATACCCCCATTATACTGACTTCAGGGGGCCTTATCTTGGGACCCTTTGAGTTGTAGGCTTTGTGCCCATTAAGACATTTGTTCAGGACGCCGAAACACGTAACATATAAAAAATTCAGTCAAATAACCGAAACCACTCTTCCGAGTAAGGAAAATGACCGAGTGAACTTGTAGAGCCGATACCCTCATTATACTGACTCAGGTCTCTACTTTCCCTGGCAGGCCATCGACGGTTCCCACATTCGCACGAAGTTCTTAGAGTTTTATGTACTTTAACAGCAGCTGAGTATGAAAGATATAGTCCGTGTACACTGGTGCACAAATAAACAGCTTCAGAACGTTTAGCATAGATAGCACTCATAGCTCAATGTTGTGCAATATCCGATACTTCAAACAAGACTGAAAAGAATCGGTGGTTTCTCTGTAGCCCAATATTTTATAAATACTGAGGAATTACATAATAATTAACCGTGTTTTGGATTAGGATTTAAAGGGCAGGACTTACTCTTGATTTTAGATTCTTGCAAATTTTTAAGCATTCTTTTCTAGATTTGGCAAAGAGTTGAACTCAAGATTCAAAAATTTTCATTAGCTAAAATAAGTCGTAGATTCAGTTTCTGCGCAGATATTCATTTTTGAAGTAAAGTATGCATTTTCAAACCGTCAAAGGTTTCTGTAAATTAATTTTCTTAATTTAAAAACAATAGCATAGTATTTGTATCAAATTCAGCTTACAAAAATTTCTTGGGTAGCAGATTTATAAACTTTACAAACTTTAAAATGTAAAATTTAAGAATGAAACCCATAACTACACGCTAAGCGGTTCTCCATACCGCATATTCGTAATTTCTAGAAATGCGTCGCTTATACTTATTGATTGACTTTGACTGCTTCTGGTATTCGTTATTCGGACCATCCAACAGATATTATACGTCTTTTTGGCCCCTTTAGTCACACTTGGTGGTACCAAATACCAATTTCTTACTTTGTTCATCAGCTCTACTGATAAAATCCAAAAAAGAAAATCTATTATACAGGCAAAAAAAAAGTGTCTTGAGCGAGAAGTCAGAGTATGGTACCTATATGTATTTTAGTGCGCTGAATACTATTCTGATATTAGTTTCTTCTTGCACGTCTGGGTTTCCTCCATGAAAGAAAAAATTTTCCTAGAAAATCAGCTTCTTCGCACGTTGGTCTTTCCCCTTATACGAGGACAATTCGGTAAAAAATCATCTTCATCGGGTATGAAATTACCATTGGTATTGAAATAATCTAGAAACAGGTCAGGCATTATTTCGGTATTTTAGTGTGCTAAATACGAATCTGACATTAGTTTTCCCACTGCAAGTCAGATTTCCCCCGAAGAGGTGGAAAATTCCCTAGAAAATCATCTTTTTGGGGTATGAAATTATCCTTGGTATTGAAATAAATTGGAAAAAGGTCAGGGTTTCATATCTTTCTGTATTTTGTACGCTGAACACGAATCTGACATTAGTTCCCCCAGTATACAAGGGTTGCTCACCAGACGGGGAAAATTGCCGAGAAAATAACCATTTTCGGATATGAAGTTACCTTTATAATTGAAATTGTCTGGAAACAAGTCATGAATAATATATTTATGTATTTTGGTGTGCCGGATTTGAATCTGACATTACTTTTCAACAAGCTCGTCAGTGTATTTTCTTAGGCGCGGAATTTACCCTAGAAAATCAGTTTTTTCGTGTATCGAATTACCTTTGGTATTGAATTTATCCGGAAAGATGAAGTGATTTTTTCGAATCGAATCTACATTTTCTATATACTAGTTATTATAATTTCTCATGGTACCTATATTTTCTTGTTCGGCGGAATTATTAGTGAAGGAAAAGGGGGTGGAGGGAAACTTTTTGAATGATTATAGACTTTATATAACTTAAAAGTCCTTTTCTAAACAGTCCCTTCGTATTATAACAGATGAAATGGTCAATGAACGTTGATAAATGATTAAAAACGGAAGTGCGGTACGGAGTACCTTTAGCGTGTACTAATGTTACAGCTATCGCAGCGTGTAGCAGTGGGTTAAGTATATTCCAAAGGGTCAATTTCATAGTAGTCATCGAGAAGGGCGTGTGTGAGTAAACTTCTAGTAGATGACTCTTAAGAGCGTCTCTGTTAAACTGACATATAATAATAAAAATAATATTATTATTATTATCAAACTCCATATAATTTTAGAATTTACGGACTATACAATACACAATTTTTCATTCTTTGCGAGCGCAGCATTCATTGGTTCAATGTGGAAGAATAGCATGATATAAGTCTTATGGTGCCATTTAAAAATACAATCTTTTATAGATTAAAATAATATATTTCGAAAAAACTTCTTTCGTGTATAAAAATTTTACACAAATTGATAAAAAAAATATTTAAAGTGCCTTTTTGTTCCCTTATTACTGATGACTTTTGCTAAGCAAATGTGAATTAAACTGATAGAGATTACAACACTGTTCACCACAGATATTGCACTTCCATGGATTGCTTTCACTGTGACAACCTTTATGTAAAAAATATAAAGTTTGATCAGGAAAAGTTATTCTGCAGTGTGTACACTGCAACCCGCTCGAACGAGAATCTGGTCTAGTAGAAGACGGAGGTTCACCACGTAAATGTAGATTTGAAGATGAATTATTATTATTGTTATTATGACAATTATTCGACAATTTTCTGCGAAGATCATCTCTCAACAATGACTTTAGAGGAGAGACCTTTATTAAAGATTGCAACGGTAGATTACTGGAGGTTGCACCATTTTCATCTAGGCCATTACAGTTTGGTTCTTGTTTTATTGGAATAAGTGAAATTGATGGAGTGATGGTTTCATCTCCACCACTACTGTTTCTGTAACAAAAAAAACTAGTATGAAAATTGTCATGAAATATCCAAAACGTTTCAGAAACAAAATTCGCTTTTTTGAAGATAATCGCTGACTGGAAATCTCCAGACGACCAGTTAGTGAGACATTAGAAGTGCTGAGAAATGTAAAAAATGCAAAGCTCAGAGTAAAGGGCAATTATCAAGGATTGGAGTTTTGTAAGTAAATAGGATTAAGGAATAGGTTCAGGAATGTATTCCATTCAAATTCAACCTTCAGGTGAATTTAGTAAGGAAACCATCAATACAAGTAAAAGTGTTTTTTTTTTATTTTAATCAAAAACATTTTCTGCGACCCTTTACGGATTTATTGCTGTTCTATAATATTCCTTTCGAAGTTCAATTGATGCTTTTAACATAGAAGATTGATTACTGAAGTTAATTGTGAATTATTAGCTTTAGTGCAGAATCAAACTGGATTAATTGTGTGGAAAGTCTGTTCAAGGTTATTAGTGAAAGTACAAGAGAATTAATCACATAATTGCTGAAAACCTTTGCAATACTAATATAAATCTGAATTCTGTGGTTCTTGTGGAAAAGCGTACAAGGAAATCCTTCAAGGTTTCACATGTATTGAAGCCAATTTGAAATCCGAATGTTATCCCATCTTATCAGATTCACGTACATCAACTTGCGTTAACAAATTAATTGAAAAGATTTCTCTTCAGAAATTATTTACTTCCGAGCGCAATGATTCTTCCAGCTAACCAACACTAAGGTACAATATTAGATGGGAATATGCAAGCTGCCATTCTGGTTTCCCGCCAAATTCAAAATCGCTAAATTGATATCGAATTATATAAATACACTTACATGATATAGATTAATTATTTTTAAATTATATTAAAGCATTGTTATCAAAACATAAATTATAAATAAAATTACATGCGATATAATATATGAAATATTTAAATTCGACTATATGATTTTTTAATCCACACATTGGCCAGACCGTAGCACTTGCAAAAATTATGATTGCAAACGAAATTTTACTCAGTTTATAAATAGACGTGCACTAAAATTATAGTCATATGATTTTTCAAATAAATATTAACAAATAATAAAATAATAATTGAATATAGGTCAAACATTAATACAATACTTTTTCAAGAGTTTATTATGATAGGTATTTATATTTCACATCATACGTCCTTTTTATTTGCGTGGGTTAATGTGCGCGGTTCTGTAGAAAAACGGGTTCCTAATCTTACTTTCTTCTGGATCTAATTTCGCTTTAATATATCAAAAAAATGCTCATAGGCAATTTAATTACATTGAAACATAATATCCAGACCCCCTATATTTGAATTATATTGTGATAGTCATAAATATTAGTAATAACTTCGCATAATCTTGAATTTAAATTCGGTTTCCATTTGTCGCGTCTACAATTTATGATCTACATTGACAGTCTTTCACTTCGCCCTAGTGGAAAACGGTAAAGTTTAAATCCATCCTCGCTTCTATTTTTACAAAACGGAGCACTGCAGTAAACCATTTTTCTTATATTCTAAACTTAATTTTAATTAAACTATACGACATGCTTATCGCACTGTTTCCCGCGAACTGTCCAGGGACCAGAATGGCGGTTGCATATTCCTGTCTAATATAGTACCCTACCAACACCAGTGAAGTTGGCTAGAGGGAGAGAGAGACGGTATAGTGCGAAGTTAAAGGGAATAAATCATTGCGAGGCAATAAATTGCACTGACCTGTGAACAGCATTGGTGTTATTAGATCGGTGTTGGTGGCTACTGCTCGGAACATTGCTATTACTGTCGGCGCTTTGTGGACTACATGGGGTCTCCCCATTTAATAAAACCGGACTCTCATTATGTTGATTAATGGCTTGTTCTGGATAAGGGATCGAAATTTCAACGTGCGGCGTAAGAAAATGCATCGGTGGAGTTGCATTATCAGCCGATCGATTGCCAGTACTATCACCGCTATCAGACAAAGGGGCAGAATGCACAGCTTCCCCAGGAGAACAGCTGTTCAATATTGAAGTTGAATTATTTGGTCCTGGGTTATCCAAATCTATACCATGTCTAAAAACATATAACAAATCATTTCTATGTAATTTGACATATTTTCATGACAGAAAAAATACTAAAAAGTACTTCGGCATAATGCATACCGTCAACTGGAGGTGCTAGTCTCTACTCTGGGGCGAATCGCTATAATAATTTTTGTAAATCATCAAAGGCCTAATAATTCTATTTTCAAATTGGTCTTGTGCTCAATAGATCACACAGTATCTTTACCTTATCGTCTATATAAATAAATATATATTGATTTTTGTAATGTCAATGATGGGTTCTTAAATGGTATTTCAATAGACAATTCACAAAATAACAATTATAAATATATACAAGCATTTTCTTAAAGTTTAGTTAAAAAGCTAAATTGTATTTACAAGCCCTAGCTTTGCTGGTCGGCTAAGCTCTGACTACTCTCAGTGCTTGTCGACTACCTGACATTTCGCTATGTCTCTATCTTTATCTTACTTTTGGTAAAGTTTGTATGTCCTTCAAAATCGATTGTAATAAAAGTTTCATCTCAGTTGCAGAAAGAGCTCGTTATTCGTAAGACACACACAAACCATAGTCAGATATTTTTTGGTTCCCATAGACCTTCGCATTTAAGATGGGTCACTTGATTGAAATGACATAGTCGCCTACCTGATATTCATGCGCGTCTTTTCGATTTATATTAGTATTATCAATGTTACGACTCATTGATTTTTGAATCGGCTTTGGCACAGAGTGCAATCAAATCCTTATCATTTTTATTTGTCACGTTGACGCAAACCATACAAACCTTAACAACAAACTTATTGGGCTCCTTGCCCGTAGATACATTTACAATGTTATTCATAGAAAATTATGTTTTTGCTACACCTTTAGGCCATTCTCTACCAAAATCATGATCGCTCAATTTTCCCAACATAGGGTCTAGGACTTTGTTGACAATTTTATCCGCCTAATCGTTCGTGGAGAGCCAGTCGCAACCTTCTGGTGCTTGAAATCATATTCGTTTAAAAAGTCCTGACACTCGTGCGAAGTAAAAGACGTTCCTTCTTTGAGTTCATCCTTTATCGAAAATGTCAATGTGATCCACGTGTATTATTTCGAACGACTTATTACCTTTTTAGATCACCTTGACTTGCCATCGGCTTTACGAGAAGTCGGTTTTAACGCTGTGCATTTACAGCAATTTTATGTATGATAAAAGATTTTATTTTTCATATCCAGAAACGAATAGCTTCCTTGTAGCACTTCGGCTACTTTTTTTTTCATGGAGGTTGGCACATGCATCAAAACTATGTTACCATTATCCGCTTATCGAAAAACTACACCATTTCTTAGCTCATAAAATTTATCCTGCATGACCTCATTTTTCTTATGAATATCAACAATGCGGCTATCTTTATTTTGCGCAATTAATAGATTCGTTTCAAATAAATTTTCTTTAAGAATACTAATCATATTACATCTACTTAGCCTATCTACGTGAGTCATCTTCCTCCCCTCCCTATGCTCCGTCGTATATTTAAAGCTTTGGAGACTCATCACTCATCTAGATATTCGGGTTTAAAAACTTTTTTCTTTACGACCAATGTCAATGCGTTACATTCTCTATTTTGAATTCAATTCCATTGTTATACACTCGAAATCTTCGCAACGCATAAACAATGGCCAGCATTTCCAACTCAAAATTATGATAACGACTTTCAACTGCAGTCGCGCGTTTCGAAAAATAAAAGACCTGAATGTAATTAAAATCTTTTTTTCGATATATGAGAATTTCACCGAATCCATGAGAGCTTGCATCACAATGCACAATACAGCTTCAATACGTTTAGCTGCTGGACCAATACCGTCCTCATAAATATCATAACCCAAAAATGCAATATTAGTGCAAGAAAATTCGCATTTATCGAGGCGAGGTTGCTCAATCACTTGTGTAGCTACTAGTAAATCGTCCATATACACCATAACTTCACTGTAATTAATTAAGTTCTTAAATACACTATTGACGAAGTTTCGAAATCGGGAAGGTGTAATTTTCAGAGAAAATGGCATGTATAAAAATTCGTATTGGTCAAAAGTAGTGACGAAAGATGTGTACTTCTGTGACTCCCCCGCAATCGAAATATGGTGAAACCCATCTTTAATATTTAACCTTGAAAAAAACTTCTTATCATTCAAAACGCCAATTTCATGGTCAATCAAAGACAATACATAATTATCTTTTATGATGTACTTGTTTAATGTACTATAATCTACGCACATACGTGTTTCACCATTTTCATTTTTTATAAGAACAATAGGTGATACATGCATATGCATATTCGCTTATTTTATACGATTTAAATCAATTAATCATTCTAAAATAGTTTTTAAATCATTTTTATCAGCAGAAGACAATCTTCTAGGGTCAAACTGGAAGGGAGTATGCTTTTTTCATATTATTTCCAATTCTGCTTCAGCCTTGGATTTTTCGGACATATCAGGAATAAGATATTTCTCGATATATATCTCGATCTGGTGTAGAAAATACCTTGGTAATTTTGAGGCATTCGGGTTTTTGAAATGTTACCGCGTCAGTGTCACTATTCAAAATTTCTTGAACGGCTTAATCAATACTTTCACCTCACTGAATTATTATTTTCATAAATTTTCTGGAATACATCAGGATTCACACATTTTATTTTTATGTTCTCATCTCGGAAAATCCCTGAAAGTGTGTTCTTGTCGCTTTCACTGTAAATCCTTTTTTCCAAATTTTATACAGAAAGATTTTTTTAAACAATAGGCCTGATCGTAGACACAAAGGTGGAAAGCAATCACACACTAAACACTCGAGTGATCCGTTACCCGTTAGTCAAGTTCAAATTCGAGAGTGTTTTTCTACAAAGTTACCGAACATTTTGAATTTTTTTGACTCAATTTACTAAAACGCGACAAATACCATCTCACTTCTGAGACTCTAATATCAAGAATGGGAACTTGCGTAGTATTTCCACGGACCATTCACAAAATAAAAATTGAAAATATATACAAGCATTCATTAAAAGTTTAGTTAAAAAGTCAAATTGTATTTACAAATGCTAGCTTTCCTGGTTGGCTAAGCTCTGACTGCTCTCAGTCACTACACAATCTTGTATATGTATCTCGCAAGACGGAATTTCAAAATAACGAAACTATTGACGATTGTAGCCATTCCAAAGATAAATAAAATCCTTCGCAATCATGGTTTTTTGATACCACGTTTATACGTTATTAACAAATAACCTAAAACCAAAGATTCCGGGGCTAATCGCTACAGCTGAAATACATTTTAAATAAATTTAAAAAACGTTTTACATTAGCGAATAACGCTACCAAAAATATAAGGATAGTAATTTTTGTTTATACTCATATAGTCATATAGTCAATAATAACTAATCAATGTAAAAATAAAATACGGGTTATATTCATACAATATAGCTAATTTTTGTTTCTTTCCCTATTAATATCTTTCATTAATTCCATATAAAGATATTTTAGTAACCATTTATATTGTTAATATAAATATTTAATAAAAAAGTTGAGTTGTCTCTAATTCTTGATTTTTTCTTCCTTTACATATGATAGATGAATTTAGTTTTGTACTAATTTGAGTACAAGACATAGAAACATGTAACAGTACTTAGTCATAATCATGGAAAACATTTTCAGGGGCTTTAAATAAGTCAAAAACTTTAAGTATAGCATTTCGCCCCATCACAAGATGATTTGCTACAAGTAACTTTTATCTTAATGCATTTATTAACAAGTTTTATTTTTACAAATATCTTTGGACCATTTGCTTTTAGGTCATAAAGAACTCATCTTAACAGCTACTAAAAACGTGAGACAATGTAGGCACTTTCTACATCATGTCTAAGTCACGTTTCGTGCAAAACTTTATCGATTCGCCCCAGTTAACTGTGCGAAATGGTGGCAGCTCATAACCAGGTAAGGACGAGTTTTTCTGAAACTTTTTTTTGTATAGAAACTTCTTTAAAATCGAATATTATAGTATTATTAAAAAACTGTTTCTAAAACATTTGGAGGGTTTTTACATTCTGTAAAATAGAATTCGATTTTTGTAGAAAGACAATGATACACTTCCAAGCTAATATATTGTTGAATGAACGCCAAAAAGTTTGATCAGAAAAGAAAAAAAACTGAATAACTTTTTTCATAATTTTTCATAAATATAACTGGAAGGTCCTTTGCAATCAAACATTTTTGGCATCGATTCAACAATACATCAGTTTGAAAGCATATTCTTGTTTTTTCTCTTAATCATGAATTCTACTATATACGTTTTTTGTTACACTCTCTCGTAAAAATTTGCCAATTTGTCGCTTACCGCGTTGTGCCTTACCATCCCTTGCGTAAGATTAAATGGAGAACTCTCTGGACTTTTAAACCTAATGTCCTTTACATGTAGTAGGCAGCAGCAATACTTACGCTAAGCCTGGTAATTTTTTGTAACTTTCATTGGACAAGCTGGAAAAGAAATTGGTTTTCCACCAATCCCAGACCATCGCCAGTTTTACACCATTTATACTTTCGCGTACGTTTGATGAACACTCTTTTAAATTTATGGTAAAATAATTTACTCATATTGAGTTAATTGAAGTGAAATTCCGTTTCCGCCATGAAAGTTTTAGGTAGCGGTGATTGTGTGATACCGATTTTGGTGGAATTATAGTGAACTTTGAGGTGAGTTGATCGAGTGTGTAAAAAATTCTCTGAGTAAACGATTGTTTGCTAGAAGGTAAGTGATATTTTCTGAGATTATGACTGATTTCGGTGCGATGGAGGATCAGTTTAACTGACGTGAGGAACAGGATGGGGTGAATGGTACACTCGAATAGTGGTGCCAGGTTAAGGTAGGGAGAACGAAGCACGGAAGAAAGTCAGCGAGAGAAAGTTTGGAGACTCTGAGTAAGGTACGGCAGCAGCGTTCGGTAGCAGTGACGGCAGAGTTTACGTAGGATACGAAGGTCGATGCAGACAAAGGTTATTTGAAGTCGGTTGAATTGATAACTGGGAAAGCGAAAGCAAAAAGGAAAGGGATTAAGATGAAAAATTGAGGATAACGAGTTTAGGTTCAATCGGGAGTTCATTAGATGGAAGAGAGATAGAGCGGATAAAGATTGAGTTAGAGAGATAGCAATATAAAGTCATGAGAAAGGTTCAAAATGATAATAAAATATAAAATAAATCAATGAAAGACGGCAAGCGGAAGAAGATGATAGAAGAAAAGAAATTAGAATAAGAGATGACAGAATTAAAAAAAAAGATGAGAAAATGCACAGAAATTATGAAAAAAATGGAAAACCCATGCAGACTTTTGAAAGAAGAGTAAAAAAGTAGGAAGAGCTGAATAAGAAAGAGAGGTAGAAAATAGTCGGGGTTTATGAGAAAGGTGATGATATTCAGGGGGAATCAGATGAGATAACAGAAGTAATGCCAGGACATTAGTTTCATAATGAGGAAGAAATATGAAACTTTAATTTGCTTTGAAAAATTAAGAGTTTTAAGTTAAAAAATTGTAAAACAGTCCACATTATTTTATTGAATTACTAAAATTTGACAGAAAAAAAAACAAAAAGGAATTTTAACAGAAGTATTGAACGACGCATTTATATATAAATATCTTTACTTCTGCCAGAAAAGGGACTCAATTTTCAAACCGATCACTTTGACTAATACAAACATCAGAAAGCGTCACGTGCTTCAAGAAATTTCACGTATCTAAGTAAGTAATATGCAAATCATAGGAAATATTTCCAAAATTCACTTCCAATTTTTGAGAGAATAATACGAAAATACAATATAAAAAAAACCTGAAAAATGAAATTCACAAAAATGATAAATTAAACAATGATACATAGCAAAACTATGTTTCTTTGTCTTATATTTCTATTCAATCAAGTATTCTGAAATAATAAAGATAATTAGTATTGTTATTATAGAATAAGGAAGGGCAATAACTAACCACAACTCTGCGGTAAAACCTATTGTGCTATTGTACTATACCGAGAAAATAATACCTCAGCTATTTGTTCCTGAGGAACGCCAGTGCATCACATGCGATATGAATTTTTCTTCTATCTATTTTTAAGAGCTCTGCTGGTCGCTACTAGTTTTTTGTACTTGTTTTCCAGGTGCTCATTCCATAACAGTTTTTAATCTAGAATGACTCTTGGATATTAAGCTTGTTCTTTAATTTTCAGTTTTCGTCCTCGTGGTTTTAGTGTACTCGGGTTACCCACTGATACCGCCTGGTGAAAACAACTACGTCCTTCTTACACAGATTGACCGATAATCCAGTCTTCTTGCAGCAGGGATCAATTATCCTCCTTGCTCGCTGCATTACTCGGAAGAGCGCATCCAAATGGCGGCCGCGAACGATGATCAGCATTTCGTCTACGTGGCTTATAACATGGTAGACCTCGGTCTTGAATAGGTGAAGCAGTTCATCTACTACAATGCACCACAGCAGAGATGATAAAACGCTTTCCTGCGGACATCCCGAATGAACAAATCTACATAAAGTGGTATCCCCCTTTGTCGTTGTAAGGTTCCTGTTGGATAACATATGGCAGGTCCATTCCATGACCGTAGCCCACCCTAAGCCGGAATTGGTCGAAATAAAAAGTTTTATATCACTGTCAAAAATTCATGTATTTAAAAAAATCCAACGTAGTTTTAAAGTTTGAGCCAATACCTTTCAAATGAAAAATTGAGTTTTTAATAGTAAAAAAAAACAATCCTTTTTTTCAATTGTTCTTTGCTCATAAAAAAACGTGTGTAATTTTGTAAGGAACTTGTAAAGTTTAGAAAAATCCAGATCAAATAGATGCGTACTTGTATTTTCTTCAAAATGAGCCCAAGATGACATTTTCTATTGAGCCGTTTTACAGTTGTAACACTATTTTCTCATCGCTAAATATCTCGGAATTTATGCATTATAGAAAAAATTTAAATATAATAATTTTAAAGAATGACAAAAAATGAAAAAGAGTGTTTTTTCCAAAAAAAATTGTCATAATTTCAAAACGGCTGAATGAAAAATGTCATCCTGGGATCTTTTGAAAGAAAATACAAATATTCATGTAAATGGTATAGGTTCAAACTTTAAAACCACGTTGGATTTTTTAATACATGAATTTTTGACAGAGATATAATACTTTTTATTATGACCAATTTCGACTCATAATGGGCAGTACTCGTTGACCGGGAGTGTATTGTTGAAGACTCCTTCGATATCCGCGAAGGTTCCAATCGCGCAGCCTTTCTGTTTTGGTTGTCCTTCGATTAGATTTACTGTTCCTCTCCGGGTCGTCACGGTCGGGTGACCAGCCCTGTAAGCGTGTTGATCCTCGTGGACTGGTTTCTCCGGCCTACTATTAGAAGACTAAATATATGCCACCTGGACCAGGAGACTTGTAAGGACTGAAAGATTCAAGGCAGACCAGACCCTGCACGAAGGGGGGGGGGGGCTACAATCTCGTGGACCAGCCAGTATTTCAGAACCAGTTGAGGAGAATGTGCCTTGATCAGGTGAGCATCCGGGTTTCGAGAGAACAGCGTTGACTGTCTAGCTGGCACTACTCCTTTCTCAATGTTTGTGCAAAAGGTCGTCTAACATAATTGCTTCGCCTCACGCATTGCACCCCTCTATTCATCCCTGACCGTCGTAAATGATGTCCATTGTTCATCCGTAAGAGTACTGGCACGTCTAAACATCTCTCTGGTTTCTCTGTGAAGCTCTTCGAGTTTTCTCTTCCACCTGCCTTTTCCAGGGTGTCACCATCAGATCTAAAGGGAGAAAATTCTCGGCAACATAAATCTGGAGAAGGTAACAAAGCAAGTTACCGAACGTTACCGAGAATGCGAGAATTTAACGGGAATTTACGAGAATTAAAGAAAAGATTAATATTTACTTTTATGTTTTTTAAAATTATATTAAGTTTATATTCAATGTATTTAATCCGATATAATAATAAACAAGAGGAGTTAAAATTATTTTGTAGTTTTATGCAGAGTAAAATCCACATTTTTCAGAGTAGAATTTTATTTATTGGTTATATATATTCTTTTAAACATTGATCAACTTTATTAAATTTTAGTTTATAACAAGTTTTAAGTACAATTTTACATTTCTTGAAAACTAAAATTTTTTGAATCAACAAAACTAAATTAGTTAACGGGAAAAAGTCAGTACAGAAGAGCACTGGCTGTCTCAGATTCCGACACTTTAACTTGAGTTGCACAATTGCGTTTCCAAATACTGCACGGAGAAAAATGAATGGTACAATTTAAATAGCCAGTCCGTTCTTCTAAAAGGTCTAAATAGTCGTAAGAGTAAATGACCCGTCGCGGAGGGCGAACCTGATTAGTAACCGTTAGCGTATATTTAAAATGATTCAATTTGTAAGTCAGATGTTCACAACAAATAATAAATGTAAAAAGCATAAGAATTTTAGGAATTATTGTAAATTAAAAAAATATATAATTGCTTATTACATTTAATCATTATAAATATGGCGCGCCAACCTTAACGAATCCGGTTGTCGACATGATGTATGCATCGTGGTACAGATCATTTTCAGAGTGAGTGAATGTCATTAGGGGTGGCGTTCTATGAGTCCGGAATGCGTTGCGTTTTGAATATTGCGTTAAATCACTAACCAGTGTCAGCTAGTGTCTAGAGAGTGTGTAGTTTGTGTACCGACCCTAATTATTTTCTGATGGTGTCGTTTCGCGGTCCGCGCGTTCATTCAGTGTTTTGTTTACGCTTGTTCCAAGCGTTACCTAACTTTTTAAGTGAACTTGTATTACGTTATTTTTTAACAATAACAAATTATAATTTACTTGGCCAAGGTCCCACAAAATTTAACAGGAACAGTAATTTTACACGCCTGTGCACAAAAAATTTATAAAAATGTCTGCTAGACATTTTAATCTGAAAGATTTTCTAAAAAAGGCTTGCATAGTGACTGCTTTATTACTGAAAGCAACATTCATTTATAAAAAAATTGTACAAAAAGACATATCTGTTGATGATGGAGAAAGACGCATTACCTGTGCGTTAATTTGTTTTCCCATTGTCCCATGTTTGCGTTTCGCCGCAGATGACGTCAGTTTCGTACTTTTATGACTAATGTGGGAGAATCTTTAGGCGAATCTTATGGAAGATACGTTTTCCTATTTGATCCTGCATTGCATTCATGATACAATCTGCGTTTAAACGCATGCATGGGACAATGGCAAAAAATGTTACGCACTGACAATACGTAAAACGAAAGTGACGGGAAGATAGTTGATTTGAAAATGCAAAACAAATGCAAGGATAGTACATAAAAGGTATTTTTTATCGATGCATACATTTTCCTTACTTTCTTTCAGAATTATATATTCATATGTTTAAGATGAAATGAACAACTTATAACCTTAATGATCCGGGACTTTTGATTCGCTTCTGCCAAGGGTTTTCCAAACGACTCAACTTCTGCCATTTTTTCACCGCTCTTAGTTGAAACCTGAAGAATGTTTTTAAACAAATGTGACGCGGCCACCTTATTAATTTTTTTCTCAGATTTTACACCGTGGAAAACCGGCTGCCATTTTCAAACACAAAAGTTGCAGACTGGCAGAGTAGCCATTTCATGATGTATTAATATTTTTCTTACAACTTTCGAACATTGACCTTGGGCACCGAATGGAGGCTGTTTTATGTAGCTAGCCCTTGGACTAATACGAGTGCACATACGCACCGCGCTTGTGGGTGAAACTTTGTGCGGGGCAAATGAGGGAGAACGTACGTTTTAGTTCTCAGTCGGGCAAGCTCGTGAGTGCTCTGTGAAACTTGTCCCAATCACCCATGATATTTTTGTAACGATTTACGGAAGTAAAAGTGATGAACGGTTTTAGACTTGTCATATAGAGTTCGTCAATTCTCTCTCAAAATTTCCAGATTATTTACGAAAATACGTCGATGTCCTATTAATTTTTCTCATATCGGAGACCTAGCTACTAATTCGTGACTTTTTTACGTATACATTTTTTCCGTCTAGAAAGGGAATGAAATGTATCGTTTTAATCAAAAACTATTAAAAGTAACCAACCAAAAGAGAAACATGAACACGCGGCACGACGCCATCAGAAAATGATTAGGGTCGGTACACATGCTACACACTCTATAGACACTAGTTAACACTAGCCCTGAAGAGGGCCCATATATGGAGCCAAAACGTCTGATGAAAATATAAAATCTTCTTCATCATTTACGGACCCCAAAGCCACAAAACCAAAAAACGAATTTTTTATTGATGGTCGCAAAAAACCACGCACAATTTATTTAGAATCTCCATATTTCAGAAGCAAATTTTTTTAAGTGTAAAATAAATAGTTTACTATGTGAAACCGATTATCGAATCCCATGATATTTGAACTTATAAATTATCAAATGATTTACTTGGAAATGTTTCATCTTTTCCAATCAAACTTATTTTCTGATAAGTTAACACTACAATATCTTGACAGCTGGGTTTTTATCTTTTGCTTAGACTGAAAATTAAAGTTGTTATCGTAATCCGCGACCGAGTCTGTTCCAATTCTAGCTTCCCGTTGCTTTGACATTCTTTACTCCTAGATTCTATTTCTGGAAAGTGAATAATTTTTTCCATTCATACATTTTTTCAATTCGGAAATACTTTAGCTCAACACATCAAATGTTAAATAACAAAACTTTACGTATAAGATGACGTACTCTCTCGTGATTTTCGCAAGTAGCAACTTCCTAGCTTTGCTTGGAAAAGAGCAAGGATATCAGGCTGTAATTCTGTTAACGCAAGTCTCATCAATGACGAAAGAGTTTTCTCACATAATCAAGTACTTTCTTCAGATTTTACGTAGTTCACTATCGAGAAAGAACTTTTGCATTGATATGTGGATCCAAACAAGGCTAGTATTCGTAGATCAATCATTTTCAATTGCGGATAGTCTTCTCCTGGCAATAAACTAAATAATTGTTCCCCGTGCACAACTTTTTTTAACTTAAAACGAGGATCTATAGAGAGTATCTGTAATTCAGATGTCAAATCTTCTTTGTGATCATCGATGTTAACTCCTAGCGGAGCATTTAATAATTTCAGATGAGGTTTATTAACATCAATGTCTTTAAATCTGTCCTGGAATTATTTTTCAACGTTCATTAAATCTGGAACAAATCGCACAAAACTGAAATTTGGGAATTCCCTGCTGAGTTCATTGCAACTTGGGAAATATTTAAGATCGTTTTTTTTTTCAACCAAAGCATAAAATCTGTGATCGCACTACGAAGGCTATTGATGTGTTGCATCAAAACTGGAAGAATCTGCTTCTTTATTTGCATTTGCGAAGTAAGAAAATTTTAATATGCTGTAATATCTGTTAGAAATGTAAGTTCACAAAAATTAGGATCTTCAAATTTTCTTTAAAGTTTTCGGATTTTTTGTCGTGAACGTGATTATTAATAAGTGCAGGAATTAATTTTCTTAATGCGAAAAAAAAGTGATTACCACCTCTGATCAAATTGGTTACCTGCATCACTAGACTCTTGGTATTCTTTGATCGCATTGCTTTTCCCGCGAGGCTTCTTGCTGAATAAGGAAATGGATCAATATGGATGATAAACCGTCTTTGTCTCTCAGTAAACCCCACAAACCGTTTATATGGACTGGCATGTATCTTGCTTCACCAGTAGCAGTGGTGAATTACTGTTGTAAATACATGTACACATCAATACCCTTCGTAGTTTTCAGTAAAGGTACAATATCTAGAAATTCTTCACCTTTTCCCTAAGCTGACAAGAAATTTCTACTATTCATCGGGCAACGGACGCTGGCGAAAGCGCACAATTTTTTATTATACTGCCTTCAGTGAAGTATCCTTTGGTTCGGCCTATTTCGAAAGAAACAGCATACGATGCTGCGAGACTTTAGCGTTTCATTTCGAAAGAATCGCAGCTTTTTGGAACTCCGGCAAATGTAGAATTTCCTTCATTCGATAACGAACGGAATGAGCTGGAAAAGGACGATATTGATGGAAATGAAGATGAGGATGGTCCCGAAATTGAGGTTGCAGACGAATGTGTATCTTGTGAATACTGTAAATGTGGCTGCGATAATGACAATGCTGATGAAGATATTTGCAGGGATGAGGTCGGAGCAATAAAAATCGGAACCGTTACGGAAACATCTTGATCTTCGGGACTCGCAATTCTAGGAATTTCAAAAGACTTAGCTGAGAGGGATGACGATGACGTTGATGGCAATTCTGGGGATGATGATAATAATGAACATGAAGCTTCTTATGTCTGTGTATTTAACAGGAAAAAACTCTTTTGCAAAAGAAGTCTCTCCCAGCGCTCGTCCTCGTTTTGCAATAATGTGTCATGACTCATTTGCGCTTTTAGGTAATGTGTTTGAGCATTGTGAACCCTGTTATCTCTCTTTTTACATAGCAGGCATTCAAATTCTATATGATCCTTTTTTTAGCATCACGGAGAGTTACAAAGAAGAATTTTATCTAATTCGAGTTATCATCACTCTTCATTTTTACGTTAGTCCAACGTGGCATTTTGATTTTCGTAGTTACATTGTGAAGCTGCAATAATGAATGTAGATGCATAAGATTCAACATTCATACAATGTTCTGTAAATGTAAAAGAAATTCAGCACCATGTCATCATAAAATGTAAGAATCCAAAAATACGCTAGACGCAAAAATGATCAAATTTCGAAACACCAAAATTAGGACTAAATTCTGCTAGAAAAAATCAGGCTCTTTCCCCTCTAAGAAAATGTAAAAATATAAAATAAATTGGCCCCTCACTTCCAAGATTACGATTTTTTTAGGGTTTTAACATTCTTTTGAATATTTCTACAGTTACTGATAACTTTTAGAAATAGTTCCGGCGTATAAATACTCTAAAAATGGATTTTTCGAAATTGGGGGCTAAGTTCACGGCCCCTCGCAGTTTTTGAAAAATAATTTTTTTTCAGAGATTTGGATAGATTAGCATAGTTCTAGAGTTCATGATACTTATTGGAAATAGTTACCAAAAATTAGACCAAAAACTTGAAAACTCGAAAGCTATACAATTTTGAAAATTCCAAAATTTTAGAGAAATTCTTTGAAAGAGTTCAAGAATTTCTGATCAGACTTCTGGTAGCCCCTTGAAGAGTCCTACAAAAAAATATAGTAACATTTTTCGATTGAATCAAACTCCAAAAACCTACAACACACAGTCTTTTTCCTTGCTAAAATTTTTGCATAAAACCAACTGTTGCTAGTATATTAAAACTGAAAATGTTCAACGCAAAAAATATGCAAGAGCCAAAAATGACAAAATTTCGAAAAATATAAATTAGTACGTAGTTCTGCTCGTCAAATGTAATATGTTTCCCCCTAAGAAAATTAAGTGAAAGCAACTGATGCCATATTAAAACCGAAAATGTAAAACTATTGTATTCCTTACGTACCGGGCGGGCAGAGTTATTTATATTACATGGCTACAACCAAACCGATTCCTTTTTTAGAATTTTCTTCAAATTATTAACACTTTTGTTTGATTTATGAAATTTCTCATTATGCAAATTAATAATTGTAACTTATATACTAATATACTACTTTGAAGTTGAATTAAAAAATGTTGTCTGTTTTGGCGTTTCTCATTCCAATTACGAGATACGTTACATTCATTCCAATTTTAAACTTCTAAAAGAAAAAGTTAGCTATCTGAAATAATCGAAATCTGTAGATTCTGAATTTATATATTTCTCGTAGATAATTTCAAAATTTTACAAATTGTAAATTTTTATTTTTAATCCTTTTCAGCTGGTCTACTTGGTAGCCTAGTCGCATTGGCATAGGCACGCCGATTTTCACTAACACTATAATATACACTACTAACAAACCTTTTTAAAGACCTCATTGACTAGATTTATTGGGTGAAAATAGCCTTTTAATAATTTAATTACAACAAAAAATGCTGCTATTGCAATCTGAAAAAAATAAAATAAAAATTCCGGACAAAAATAAAAAAGTTAAAAGAAAAATGAGAAGACAACCAAACACATCCCCTTCCTTCTTTTTTTCTTTCTTTAGTCTTTTTTTATTTTTAATATTATCAAACTACAATAAAAGAACATTGAAAATAAAAAAAAAAAAAATAACAAGAGCATTATCAAATTTTCGGTACTCATACAGTACCCGTATCAAGGCAAGAAAAATGTAAACAGGTAGAAATTGACAGCAACGAAGAACCGGTGCTCTCCCTTTGATATCTGAGATCAATGTGTTATAAACAAAATAGAAATATCTGTCATCATTACATCAGAAATAAAGAAAGTAAAAAAAAATTCATGAAACAAAACCGTTAAATGTAATAAATCATATTAGCATAACTTTTTGTTTAATTTATTCAAATCGGTTTTTAAATTAAAAGATAACTTTTTTTTGTTTTTTAATATAAAGCTCCAAATCTTCCATAACTAGTTTTGCCATCGGGGACCGTTTTTTGAATGATTATTTTTCTGAATTCCCAACTATTTTTAATGTTGTGTTTTAAAGTTAAGATAGAATATTTGAGAATAAAATTTCAAAAAGATTTTATCAAAGGGATCGTTTTTATCACGAACTCAACTTATTTTAAATTTAATTAATCTTTTTACAGACAGAAGTTTGGTACTCACATTGGTTCAGTAATTTCTCCGATTTTAACAGAAATAAATATAAAACATTTGGAGATTTCTGGTTTCAAGAAATTAGATTTTGTTTTGCCTTTTTGTTTTTGGTATGTCGACGATACCTTATTATGTGTTCCTATAGTAAAGTTACAGGTGGTCATTGATGCTTTTAACAGTTTTCATCCAAAACTTCAATTTACTCATGAAGAGTAGGATAATAGAATCAGTTTTTTAGACACAGAAGTGATTAGGGGTCCGGATGGTAATATTATTACCAATTGGTATAGAAAAAGTACATATTCAGGTAGCTCATCCTTTTCAAAACAAAATTGAATTAATCAAAAACTTAGTTGACAGAGCTCTAGGTTTGTCCCATTTTTCATTTCACACAGGAAGTTTGAATATTGTTAGGAATTACGTTTTCTAAATAATTACCCACAAAATTTAAATGAGGAACATTTTACAATTAGAATTCAACAAATCAAAAACAAACAGCGTAATATTTTGCCCAGAGATAATCAGATAGAATTAAAGGAATATAGTTTGTTTAATAATTTTTTCTTCATTTTTTGTCAATTTTCTAAAAATATTGAACTTATGTTGGAAAAGTTTAAAATTCATACTATTTACCGTACACGATTTAAAATGGATTCAATAATAAATTTTTGGAAAGATCCTATAGATAATTTTGAAAAAGGTGGTGATGTCTACAAGGTCACTTGCAGGATCAGTAAGATGAAGTACGTGGGACAGACTGCCAGACTTCTCAATACTAGGATAGACGAACACAAAAGTAATATTCGTTTAAAACGCTGTTATAAGTGTTCTGGCCAGACATACAAAGAAATTGGTTGATGTTGACCATGAGTTTGAGTGGGATAATGTTAAAATTTTGAATAGTGAAAGTAATGAGAGAAAGAGAGAATTCATGGAAATTCTTTATATTAAAAAACAACAAGAAATTATCTATTAATTTAAAAACTGATTTGAATAAATTAAACAAAAGTAATGTTAATATGATTAATTACATTTGTTGACGACCCTGATAAGTGGGATGATTGTTGTTGCGGCTGAGGGGTTGATGGCTCTTCCAGGCTATGAAAGGGAAAAAGGTTGACCTGAATCGAAAGCGATAAACATGAAAAGGAAAGTCTGTTTTTGGGCAAGGAGATGAAAGAAAAGGAGAGGTCAGTGTGTCGTGACGACGAATCGAGTCAGGTGGTACTAAAGGAATTTCAGGAGGATTATTATTTTGTTATTATTATAAAATAAAAATAATAGCTGCTGATTTTTGTAAGTCGATTAAGGAAGACAAAAGGATGGACGTGTGTTTTCGGACATTTATCGATTCTGTTGTCCATGAAAAGTTAAGGTTTTTACTGCTGTGAATTTTCTGTTAACTTTATTGTGTAAAGAATTGTTCTTTTTTCCTTTATTTATATCTTGGTTTTTTGTTCAATATTATGAGTTTTTGATTTGGTTGTTTATCACGAGGTTATTCTGAGAAAAGGAAATGCTAAGTGGGCCAAATAAACAGAATAACATTAAACAATTGTCCGCCGTTTTTGGTGTCCCTCGGGTGTTCTTGGAAGTGGCCCAGCGAATGACATATACCTCCAGTTGCGTGGGGATCGACCCTTTTTGTGAGTGATCTTGGTCCGAGCTTCCGGAGCCTATCTTTTTTCAAATTTTTCCAAAAATTTAAATTTTTTAGAATTTATTTGTTTACATTTTCACAATTGACCAGAGTGGGGAAGTGAAGACACTATGGGGATGGTGTCGCTCCACTAATCCCCCCCCCTCGTTAGCTGGAAAAGGTACTGCAAGACAACTTAGTACGTCAAGAGCAGGAACTTGAAAAGGTACTGCAAGACAATGTTGCATGTCGACGGCAGGGCGACCTAACATTTATTATATGCTGCTATGGCTGGGGGGGGGGTCAGAGTTTTCGGTGGATAACCGGATCAGTGGTGCGGCAAGAAAATGTACTCCATACTGGTGTTGCCGCATTTATCAATATTTATTTATTGTTAAATGTTAAGAAGAAAGATTTTACCTAGTTCGTGAATGAGATCTCGCTATAATGTTAGCATTTGGGGGTCTTCAGAATAGAGTCAATCGATTACCTGTTATTCCACGTATTGGATCAGTTCGGGGAATCCGATAGAATGTTACTGTTTAACCATAAATAAGACGTCCCTCAACGTGCTCGGGAGGGGGTAAGTGGCAAGGAAAGAGTCGTATGCTGAGATGGTAAGTACGTCCCAGAATCGATTGATGCGTGCAGTCTGCGGCAAGCTTCGTAACGGAACAAATTGAAGCGTGAATAGTGTTGTGTCAATTTAGGATTTAGATGTAAAGTAAACAAAGCAAACTGGTGGCTAGAGGAAAAAATCAAAGTAAAACAAATTCAAGCGTGACTAGTGTCGTGTCGATTGTGAGATTTAGGTGTGAAGTGAACACGCAAACTGGCGACTAGGGTAAGAAAGCCCAGGGGGCGCACGTGAAGAGGAAACTCCCTATGAACCTATGGGGAATCTAGAAGCATCAACTATGCCAGCAGATACGAATAAAGAACCAGCTTGCAAAGCAGACAAGAAGAATGAGAAAGCACCACTTCCTACAAGGAATCGTGCAATCAGTGTTTAGGCTTTTTAAGATTGTCTCAAGGTGCCTAAACATCAAAATCATTCCGGGCAAGTACCTCAAGTCCTTTAAAAAGAAAAAAAGAAGTGGAATTATGAGCCGCTGAGGAGAAACCAAAGATTCGAAGATTAGCTATACAAAGGAAAGAATATATAGAATTAGAGCTGGCAGATGAGCGCATACTGGTTGAATTGGACTCTACAAGCTACGCACTGTACCTCAGCACGTGACGTGAGAGCACATAAGATGATAAGGCGAATAACGCTCACGGATTTTATTAAATTTAGTGGGGATGTTTTGCAGTGGCTTTGTTTCAAACGAGCGTTCGATCAATCAATCATCAGAGGAGGATATACAGATGAGGAAAATGTGACCCGCTTGTACAATTGTTTAGAAGGGGAGGCCCGAAGCGCCGTTACGTCAACAATGATTACAGTCAAGAGTGCTACAGAAATAAAGGAAATCATTTAGTTAGGTTTCGGTAATCCCGCTGTGATTACACAGAAAATCGTTCAGGAGATAAAGGCTCTTCCTAAATTAAATAACTTCTCCTGTGCTATCGTTACGTTTGAAACTAAAATTAAGAACCGCGTAGCGGCTACAGAAGCGGCTAATCATATCGGATATCTTCATAGTCCAAAACTGATGGAGGATATCACTAGTAAGATGCCGTTTGCAATGACGCAGCATTTTAATAGGAACCTTCAGGAGCAAAAAAGCCGGAAGAGCCACGCTACGTAACCTTATCGAGATTCCTATTCTTTGAAGCTGAGATAGCCTGCATAACCGGCAGCTATAAGGGAGTCATTCCAGGGATCTCTCAGAATGAGAATAAGAATGAAGGAGGAAAACGTTGCAACAACAGAAGAAATAATTGGAACAAGAATCGACAATACAGTTTATCACAGAAAGAGACAAACAAGAGTAGTGAGGACAGTCAACCAAACACCTGCATTTATTGTAATAACCCACAACATAATATTACAACTGCCATAAGTTTATTTCGCAAACAATAAGTAAACGCTGGGGATAGGCTAAGAAAAGGAAACTATGTTTTCAATATTTGCTATATATCCATCGGGCTCCTGAATGTAATAAGTCACCCTGTGCAAAGCAAGGCTGCAATAAACGCCATCATTTGTTGCTTCACCGTGATGAAAAACATTTATATAATCAAGCAAAATCCAAGGAAGATACACCGGGCCCAAGTAATAATGATGAAACATCAACAGATTCCTTATGACTAGAAGAGACGTTTCCAACAACTATGCATGGAGTAAGTTGCTTTATGACTAAAGTGGAACTTCACCGAGGATGTATTGACATTTGATCTAAGTTCAAAAAAGATTCCAAAAAACGTCGTTAACCGTGCTGTGCTGTATTCAAGGAGACCCAAGGACCTATCAAGCATTTGCAACTCATCGTTTGAGAGAAATAGATGAGTTAACCAATGTCAGTGCGTGGAGGTGGGTTCCCACAAAGTCGAACTCGGCAGACGCTGCCACAAGAAACTTTGGAGACCTTAAGATGTTAATATCAAAATGGTTAGAAGGACCCGCTTACTTGAAATAAGGCCAATAGGAATCGCCCGAATTGCTTACCACAAGTCGTTCGACTGAGCAGAAGGAGGAATTTCGATCTGAGTTCGTCGCCACAGTTTGTTTTAGACTATTAACTTTGAAAAATTAAAAAATCGATTTTAAAATTTTAATCCAAAAGCTTAACAAAGAGCCCTTAGTGTTCTTTGCTTGTTATATATGATCGAATTCTTATATAAATTTTAGCCTCTCAGCTTGTTATTTATGACGTATTCTTATTTAAATTTCGGAAAGGACATTTTAAAGCCTTCAGACTATTTAAACGAGTTACCTGGACCTTTAAAAATATCTACCTGAGTGCCTGCGGAGAATTTCTCTGAAGCTTCTCAGAGCCTGAGAATCTTCAGTGATTATTTCAGATTTCTATCGGTAGGATGGCCATTAAATTTGAAAAATTAAGATTAGGTTTAACCTAAAAGTGCTTGCACATCCAGTTTCTGTTGTTTAAATATTTCGTAGATGCCTCCCACTTATTTTACACCAAGATAGAAAAAATTTTACTACGCATTGTTGAGAAAAAATATTTTTTGTTTTTTATCCCTTAGAGCTGGTGCTCCACACTTTGGTAGCCAGGTAGGTTCGCACTCCAGTGCTACCAGTCTTACAAGTGCGCTCCGCTGCTGGTGGCGATTTTACAAGAGTTTACCGCATATTACTATGTGGGCAAATTCCATCGCTTCCTTATCAATTTCCGATACGTTACGTTCCTCAAAAATGAAACACCTCAAGTTGTTTGCAAATAACCAATATAAGTGGCCAAACCTATAGAAATTAAAGTTTTTCAATTTCCTCCTTTCTTCACTTTGTAACTGCATTTTTTTATTAAAGTATGGCTACAATTCAGAAAAAAAATGTTTCGATAGCAGTCTCCATTGCACAATTGAGACCTGACCTTGTTTTCCAGAACTTCGAGGAACAAACTTTATTCGTGATCGAATTCTTGGCTCCGTCCGAGAATATCACTGCCAAGAAGAAGCAAAAGGAGGTGAGGCATCAAGACCTTAAAAGGGAGCTACAGCGATTGTAAATAAAATATTCGGTTTACATAATTGTTCTTGTGATCAGTGCTTTTGTAGGTACGAAGCTATTACTGGTTCATAACTTAAAAATCATACACGCGTGTCAAAAACATGCCAAGACACTTGCGAAAGGAATTTAGAAGGCTGTAATCTTTGGGTCTCTCCGTTTTCTTAAGACACACAAGGTTTCGACGGCCTGTCGTTATGATGTCATCGTACCTTGTGGCCAATCAGCGCAGGATCTCTGTCAGAACAACTGCGATCTATGAAAATGACACTGGCTATCCGTACAACCTCGGTAAAGCCGTATTTAGATGAAAGGTTCCCGGTTCCGATTACGATCGAGATTGCAACCGTCGACCAATCAGCGCGGGTTGTGCTGCACGCTAATTGGTCGACGGCTTCAATGGTAACCGTAATCGGAGCCGGGAACCATTGATCTAAATACGGCTTTACCGAGGTTTGTCGGATACTCAGTGTCATTTTCATAGATCGCAGTTGTTCTGATAGGGATCCTGCGCTGGTTGTTTAAACTTTCAATTATTAAAAATAAAAATAATTAAGCCCTAGCATCTCCACTCTAAATACAGGATAAAATTTGCCAAAAGTCTCCGTCCAAAATTTCGATGCCGACATCTTATTCAAACTTCGCCAGATTGTAGTGCTAATGGACCGCTTTTAATTCTGTAAAGGGGTACACCTAGTACAACGAGTTCTCGAGATAGAGGGGCCCGCATTTTCGATGATTCATCCCGACCGCTAACATTTAATTATACATATCTTCTGATCAATTTATCAAATTTCACTTTTTATGTGGGCTTTAAAAAGGTATTTTGACGAGGTTTTCAATAAAAATAATCATTGAACAATGAAAAAATTATTTCGATTTCATTTTTCATTTAAAGAAAACGTTTTTGAGTTTTTCTCCAAAATCGGAATTTTTTTTAATTACGCTAGAAAAAAAGCTTGATTTTTTCTTTTGAAAAGAACCCTAAAACGAATAATAAAATAATAACCTATAATGATTTGTCAATTTAAAAAGACTCGTTAAACGTGCCATGCTAAATATCTTAAAACTCGATTTGATTTTGCAAAGACTATGCCGGGCGCACAAAAATACCATTTTTTTAAACCCTCTACAGAATAGACAAATCGCACAGAGCTCGAGCAGAGAAGAGCAAAGTGAAAGTTGAAATGAATAAAAAATCATTTTTCAAGTAACACTGTGAGAGACAAGGGGACTCACACCAAAAGGCAACGAGAATAACACCGAAAAGCACTTTAAATTGATATATGCAAAGAAATTAATACAAAAAAACTCACCAAAACATTGGAATCAAATTGACCCATCAAAAACCATCTGGAAATATAACAGGCCAGCAGGACCGCCCACATAATAGCTTATTATTTTATTATTAACTACCGTCTTGATAATTTAACATTGAAAATAACTAGATTGTTTTCCAGGCTCATAAAAGTATAAATAAAATAAAAAATTCGTTACACGTACACAGAAGAAAGATTTTGATCAAGTATAGGAACCACTGAGCCACTGCATCACGCCCAGCAGCGCTGTAGCTAATTAGCGCGGGGCAACCGGGCTCGTACTACCGCATGCAACTCCACGATTATTTTCCATCCCATTTCATTTAATGTTTTTTATGAGAAAAAATCAAGCTTTTTTTCTAGCCCAATAAATAAAATTTAAATTTTGGAGAAAAACTCAAAAACGTTTTTAAAGATACAAAATCAGGGTGAAATAATTTTTTTATTGTTAAGTAAAACGGCCCGTTGGTTCAGAACCGCTTGGTTCAAATGTCTAATATTCTACCATTCTGGCATTAGCTTGGCCTCCAAGTTACATACAAATGAAAAAAAAACAGCTTAGACAGTCTTTCACTTACAAGTTCGAAGGAACATATCTAGTAGGCTTATTTCGAATTCGCGAACTACATCGTAATTTTTTCCATCTTAATTAAAAGTAACTTTTGATCTTAAATTTAGCTTTGACACCATAACGTCTTTCGTCGCATTTATGTTTTCTACCATTCTCGATTTTACATCCCTTTCCGAGTCTGAATCTGATTCTGTTACAGAAATTCTCTTCGAAGATACATTATATTTAGTAGGTGATACTCGTCGATTTCGCTGTCACCTACACTATCGTTATCGCTTTCGCTCTCATCGGCATGGCCTGTCCATATACGCAATTGGCTTACGTGTGCCGTAGTTCTACTTTGCAGCTTCTCCTTTTGGAGTAGGCTTTCTACTCTATACGTATCAGAAGGAAGACATTCAGAGACAACTAAAGGTCATTCAAAGCGGGGTGGCAATTTTGTTGATTCTCCCGTCGCAGTTGAATCTCTTTTCATTACAACAATCTCTGCTACTTGAAATTGAACGTTAATGACGTGCGATCTATCATAGCTCTTTTTGCATCCTTTTGTTCGACCTCTATCTTCTGTATAATCTACATGAATTACACCAAAAGGTCGTGTTCCGGGGGGAATCGGATAGAGCTCGCCATTTGGTTTCCCAGATTTATTTTTTGGGAAAAATCATTCGACGGACGACGCTATATGCGTTTTGATATAATTAAGCATTTTCGAAAGTAATAAAATTCATTGATTCGTGCTAGAGTTTTCTCTACAATAAAGTGGCTAGACAAATCATGATTTTTAATTACATGATTACCATTGCGCAAGACATAGTCGACAATTTCGCCCATTTCTCTCTTTTTTCGTTCTCGATTAATCTTTTGTAAAATTGTAATTTTTCGTGACAAACTTTCGTCGCTATTTTGGTACATTAGATTTCGTCATCTCTAATCAAAGCACCAAGTATCGTGTCTCTTTCTAAACTCTGATCAGCTTCTTCAACAGGTGCACGAGAAAGCGCATCTACGTGCTTCATCTGTTCTCCCTTTCTATGTTGGATATCGAACAAAAAGTCTGCAAGCTGATTGAGACAACGAACAACTTGTGGATTCCTGGTCTTTAAATAATTAATATAAATTAACGCTTGGCAATCGGTTAACGCCATAAAGTGATTACCAATCAAGAAAGGTCTTAGACGTTCCACACAAACTATCCCACACAATTGCCAATAGTTCTAGTTTACTTCAGTGATACGCGCGCTCCACTTCGGACGTCCTCTGCTAATAGCATACACAAAAAACGCGTAAATATTTTCTATTCTTCGCTTGAAACAACATTGCTCCTAGACCAGCAGCTGACGCGTCCGTATATAACTCGGTTCGATTCGCATTCGTATTAATATAGGCTAGCATAGGTTTTGTTCCGATCATTCCTTTAATTGTTTGAAAAGCTCTTTTGCGACGTTTGTACCAGAAAAATTTTGCATTCTATTTAAATAAATCAATGATTAGTCCAATTACCTTAGAGAAGTCTGGTATGAACCTCCGAAAATATCTGAATAGACCGTTGAATTGTCGAGCTTTGTGCACATTCGTAGGGGTTGGAAATTTTACAATCACGCTAACCGTTCTTTCCCTAGAACTAATACCATTTTTATCAAAGACAAATCCCAGATATTCAACCCGTTCCATTCTAAATCTGTATTTCATTAAATTTAAAGTTAACCCTGCGTCTTTTGATAGAACTAGAATTTTTTCGATTTTCTCTAATAATTATTCCGAAGGACGCGCATGAATGAGAATGTCATCGAAGTACGTCAGTGCATGTTTGGGTCCATGTGGTCCAAGATTTCCACTCGCCAACTTTTTGACGCATTGTCGTTCTTTGCGCAGAACTCGCTTTATACGCTGCTAAATAAGGAGGTAAACTTCCGGGTTTCTCTTGGATGTTCATCTTAATTAAATTGGTACATCCAAGTTTTGACACATTCATAGCGGAGGATACTCTGTACTTAATAAGAAAGTTCAAAATCTGAATTTTATTTTCTGGTTTTAGCGTAGGAGCAGTTATGATATCATTATCTGTTATCGGGTTTCTTCTCGGTTCTAATTTCGGAACAGTTCCTTTAATAGTCAGAACCAAATTTTCTAACTTATCGCCCGATTTGACGAAAATATTATTTTCTCTTTGATTAATAATCGGTAATTCAAGTTGTTCATTTTCACACTTTATGCGAATAAAATTGACAGTACCTCGGGGAATGCGCGTGTTCTCAATAACTTTTGCTTTTTTTGGCTTCGTATCCTGACTGTCAACTACGGGATTAGATTGAAATACGAAACTATCTTTGTAAACAAACCCGATTCGGTCATCCATTTGAAAGTAAACTAGTTTCATAAATTACACCGTTTGATTTTGTCTTACCTCCACTAAAATCTACCAAGACATTTGGAGCATGAATACATTTAAAATCGTAAGTCAAAACGACTGAATTAGAACAAAAATTTCTATACCACTTACATCAACTTTCTTTTCATACTTCGTAATTATTTTAAATTCAGTAGGCGAATCTACTGAATTTACCTGCGTTTTTCGTAGCGCTTTCCTACAATCTTTAGAAATAGGCCCGAATTCTTGGCAATTGAAACACCTTACCTCTTTTTTTTAGGACAACATTCCCTGGCTATATGACCTTCCGCATGACATGGAAGGTATTATATTTTCTTATTAGCTACTTCAGTATTCTTACGCTTCGTTCATTTCTGGTGTACGCTTTCTCTGCTGTTGAACTGCGCTGAGCCTTTTCTTTCTTCTCTCGAACCGCCGTGTCAATCTCGAGAACTTCTCTCTGAATCTCTCGAAGCGCTGATCCGTTTCTTTCGGGCTGGCTCCAAGCTTTCGAAATTGATGATATTCTTGAGTAAGTCATCAACGTCGAAATGTCTTGTACTCATTATCGCATTGCTCTTTTCTCTCGACCAGAGACCAATAGACATCTGTTTCTGAATCTCATCCAGTTCGAATCCCAAGGCTTGGCAGAGGCGTAGTTTATCGAAGAAGAATTCCGTTATGTTCTCATTTGGCCCTTGCAATCTGCGCTGCATTTCTTTGAATCGTTTAGTCAGTGAGCTCTCAATAAGAAAAGTGTTAAGAAAGGCAAGATGAAAAGAGGCCCAATCTGTAATGGAATCCATATTGGCGAGGTACCAATTTTTGGCAGATTTTTCTAGGTGACTACGGGCTGTTTCAAAAGCGACTGCCTCTGTCCAATGGTGAAGCATCGCAGTACACTCCAGCAGCTTGATCCACACGTTTGCACTAGCAGGAGCAGATAGACCATCGAACATAGAAATAGTGTGCATCAAGGCCGTCATGACTGCTAACAACTGCTGTACCTCATTTGCTGCTGCTGGTTGTTGCCCATTTACCAGTTGTGCGTTATCAATCGTATGCTGATCATTTCTAAGAGGATTTGGTGGCGGAAATCAAAACGCCTGATCCATCAGCTACGTTTATAAGAGTTTGTGCTGCAATTTGCTCGTTGTTCATTTCTACTCAAACCATCACACACGCACATTGTGCCTTGCGAATTAACTTCGTTTCCGCGCACGTGAACTCAATAAGAATAGTTTCTTTTCTCTTTGAGCACTTTCATTGAACGGCATCACGCCGTTTTGAAAGTTTTCATTTCAGCACTACAATAACCGGAATTTTTACGATTCAGAAGCGCACTTTCGCAATCTACACTGATTCTAAGCGGGGTAGGATTTCTTTTATTCCACTATTTAGTGTATATTTGAAATATTAGAAATTACCTGTAGTGAATACAAATGTCAAGCAAAACGACCCGTTGGCCAAGAATCGATTCGCCACATTCATTACGCGCCACGGAGGCTACAGATTCGCCACATGAGGCTTTCACCAAAAGGCAGAGACGGTTTTCCGAAAACTAACTATTCTTTCAAAGTCCAACGACCAACCCCCATAAAAAAGTGAAATTTGATAAGTTTATAAGGAGTTATGTACAATTGAATGTCAGCGGTCGGGGTGAATCATCGAAAATTCAGGTCCCTGTATCTTAAAAACCCGTTGTACTAGATGTACCCCCCTTACAGAATTTAAAGAGGTCCACTAGCACTACGATCTGACGAAGTTGGAATAAGATGGCGACATGAGATTTTTTGACGGTTACTTTCGGCAAATTTTACCCCATATATAGGGTGGACACGCTGGTGCTGACTTGTACAGAGTACTTAAATGCTACGAGATTTGCATAACAGCAGGGGAGAAACCATTCTACAAGGGAATTTTCAAATTTCGCGGCTTTAAAGTTGTTGTCGGATCGGCCATTCGGTAAACTCCGTGCATCTTTGAATCAAGTTGATCACCGGTTCCATAGTTGCAGCGGCGTAGTGAAGGGGGGGGGGGGGCTGGAACATCCCTCCCCGGAAACTAAGTATTTTTATTATTCTATTCCCTTTTTTTCTAATATTCTGAAGCGTAGATATTCTGCGCTTCCAGTGAAGGAAGAGTGAATTGTATCTAACGCTCATTTGCGGCCTAAAAAGGTATGTCATAACAGAGAGCGGACGAGCGTAGTCTGAAGCTGCGCACGGAGCGTAGCCTCGGCTCCCTTGTTGCGGTGAACCGTCGCATGGGTGGAAGTGATGGGAGAGCCGCGTGAACATTTGAATGTATTTGGCTGTGATGAGCAGACAGCACAGAGTAGAATAAGAAGAAAATAGAGCGAGAAATGGTACGCTATCATCAGTGCAAATACAAGGTGGGCCCTGGACCTGAAAATCGAGAAAAGACAGTAAATTTATTTTTTGACCGGTAATTTTACAAATTATTAGAAAATAAATCTGTACAGCTTTGATTTTGTCCGTGTTTTAAATAATTAGCTAAATTGTTATATTTTTCAATTATGATATCATTAAGTTTAGAATGAGTAGTTCGAAAATATTTCACTTTAAACATGTTCTATTTTAATTTTTAAGCGTACATTTTTATTTAAAGAATTTTAAAATGCAGTTTCAAAGACTTGAAAAATTTTAAATGTTTGAAATAGATGGTGTAGGAAAAAAAACATTTTTAGTCGATCAAATGTGGATATCAATTAATTAATAATTTTGAAATTGAACTGTATTTTAAGTAATAAAAAGCAAATAATAATTGATTTTACAAGACGATTCGAAATCAGTACATAATTTTAGAATATCCAAATTTAAACTTTAAAAATTAAACTGTTTAAATTTGAAAGCCTTATTAGTTAGACAAATGTAAACACCAGATTGAAATTTTATGAACTATTTTTAATTTTAAAATAGCTTTAAAATAATATATTCGTAATTAAAGGCTTTAATAAAATTTCACTTATTGTTTCAGTTTAAAAGATTCCATTTGTAAAGCATTCAATTTGAAATTTTTTAATTAAGAAAAATAACAATTATCTAATATTTAGAAATATCTGACTGTTCATTTAAAATCTTTCTAAATCTTTTTAAACTTTCTCTTAAATTAATTTTTCAAAATGAAGAATCATTTTCAATTTTCCTACGAATCTTAAGGAAATGTGTTTTATTCTTTTAAAGCCTTTCACAATTCTTAAAAATCTTCGTAATTATTTGAAATCATTTCAGATATTTAATTAAGTTTGAATTTTTTCAATCCTTCTAAATATTTCTTGAACTTACTTGAATTTTTTCTAAGGATAGTGGGTGTTAAATGGTTATTTATACATAACAATTCAACAGTTTGAGTAATAAATTAAATTAATAATTACGAATTTTAAATGAACAGTCAGATGTTTCTAAATATTAAACCATTGTTATTTTTCCTAATTAAAAAATCTCAAATTGGATGGTTTAAAAATGGAATATTTTAAAATGAAACAATATTGCAAATTTAATTAAAGCCTTTAATTACGAATATATTATTTCAAATTCAAACAGTTTATTTTTTAAATTTCAAATCTGGAAATTCTAAAACTATGAACTGATTCCGAATCGTCTTCTAAAAGCTATCATTATTTACTTTTTAATACTTAATATACAGTTCAATTAAAAAATTATTAATTAATTTTTATTCAAATTTTATCGGCTAAAAATGTTTGTTTTTAATCCTAAACCACCTATTTAAAACATTTCTAATTTCTAATTTTTTAGGTCTTTAAATCTGCATTTTTAAATTCTTTAAATAAAAATGTACGCTTAAAATTAAAACATAACATTTTTAAGTGAAAGATTTAAGAATTAAACATTCTAAACTGAATGATATCATAATTAAAAATATAACAATTTAGCTAATTATTTAAATGGCAGTTGAAATCAAAGTTGGACAGATTTATTTTCTAAACATTTGTAAAATTCCCGGTCAAAAAATAAATTCACTGTCATTTCCAGATTTCCAGGTCCAGCAGTCTGCTCATCACAGACACAATCATTCAAATTTTCGCGCGGCTCTCCCGCCACTTCTCCCGTGCGACGGTTCTCCGCAACGAGAGAGCCGAGACTGAGCTCCGTGCGCAACTTCAGACTACGCCCGTCCGCTCTCTGGTCATAAATAGACAGGATATGTTTTGAACAAAATGAATAAATTATAACGTGCGAAAACTTAAATATGATATTAATTACATTTACTTACAGAGATTCGGGCAAACAAGCGAATCGTAATATAACCTCGAAATATTGAGAGACTGGTCCAGCGTGTTTATCATTATATTAATTATTGATTGCTGAATGTAAGAATCTATCCAGAAGACATCTACCAGAGAGTTGACTTCTCATAATTTCAATTAAAAAAGTTTTTAGGAACTTCGTTATTTTTCAAAGATGTTTTCTCTGGACCTCATTTCAAAATAAGGTTTGATCAGCCACTAAAATTAATTTTGCGAGTTGATGATAAGAGCCCATCAGAAATAATTCTAAAAGCGATATCTCTAGCCCGCCAGTTTATTTCAAATTTAATGAGGAATCATTGCAAAAATAGCTCATTATTTTACACAAAAGCATCTCATTTACTCATTTTTAGCCTAAAAGTTAAACTTATTTCCTCATACAAGAAATTTTTTTACTGATAGTAAATATAGGACAACATCCATTTATTTCCAGTTATTTATATTTATATACATTTATATCCATTTTTTTACACCATTTATTTATTTTACAACATGCAAACGCTACTATTCGAAGAGACTCGAAATTTATTTTAAGGGTTGATCAAACCCAATTTCGAGATGAGGTCCAGAGAAAACATATTCTAAAATAACAAAGTTCCTAAAAGTTTTGTTAATTAAAATGCAGACAAGTCATTCCGCCTCGAACTATTTTTCTCGTACAGTCTTATCATCAAAATGACTTATAATTAATTTTAGGGGATGGACAAATCACAATTTGGAAATCAGATCCAGAAATAAAAATTTGGAATAAACTGACTGACTGGAAATATCGCTTGTAGATTGATCTCTGATGCGCTCTTATCATCCAATCGCAAAATTAATTTTAATGGCTGATATAAATCCTTACTTTTAGATGATGTCCAGAGAAAACATTTTCTGAAATAACAAAGTCCATAAAAATGTTGTTAATTAAAATTAGGATAGGTCATCTCTCTGGTAGATAAACTAATGAAAAACATGCTGGGACGGTCTGTCATTATTTCAAGGTTTAATATCATTTTTAAGTTTTCGCACGTAATATTTTATTCACTTTGTTCAAAACATATCCTGTCTATTTATGTCATAACTTTTTAGGCCGCAAATAAACATTAGATACAATACACTCTTTACTGGAAGCGCAGAATATCTACACTACAGAGTATTTCTCATTCGGCAGCCATTCCATAAATTTGTTGGCACAGAAAAAAATTTTCGTTTTCTTCTCATTCCAGATGTCTCAATCTATTATTAATTAAACACATTTATTATTTGTAATTAGTACCTTACATAACCTATATTTTTTCAAAATTGTTTCCATTTGAAATTTAGAACGCAACCATGAAACCTATGATAAACTTAATTCGAAGATGCACGGAGTTGACCGAATGGTCGATTCGAATGCAACTTTAAAGCCACAAAATTTAGAAATGCCCTTGTAGAATGGCTTCGCCCCTGCTGCTGCGCAAATCAAGTAGCATTCAATTTCTCTATACATCTCGGTAACAAGCGTTGAATTCAGAAAAATTAAGAATTTGTATTCCTATGAATACGCGATATTTCCTCCGTCTAAAAATCCCCCAACGGGAACAGAAAAAGTGCAAATCCTATTCCTCTCAATCGACTTAGTAAAATTTAACGAAAGCATTTATTTTACCTAGTTTTCATTATTAAATCTTTTTATAACTTATAAATTGGAAAAATATCAAATTTATATTTATTTATATTTTAATCATTTGATTAAACGTCTTAAAAAATGCAACAAAGAAATCTATGCAAATGTGTGAATTTAAATAATTTTAACTCTAGAGCGGCAAAGTTGAATTGGTGAGAATTAAAATTTCAGATTTTCCAATCCGCATGAAGGAATTAACACAACTTAGTACGCATATTTTGTGAACTTATTAGAAGGAATTAAATAAAATCAAAATATGACCACTTCTGAGGTATAAAAAATATCTCTATGAAGTGCGTTACCGGTACAATTAGAAGGAATTAAGTATATTGAAAACACGTTCTCTTTGGGAGAATATAAAACTTCACTTTTGCGCTGAAATCTGAAAATATTAATTTTTCTCTATTCTACGCTTGTTAGCGGGATGTACGCCCCAGCGTGTCCACCCTGTATATGGGGTCAAATTTGCAAAATTTCCCTACCGAAAATTTTGGTCTGGCCTATCTTATTGAAACTCCGCCAGATATTAGTGACAGTGGACAGCTTTCAATTATGTAGAGGAGGCGCACCTAGTATAACGGGTTGTCAAGATACAGATTTTTTCTCTTAAAAAACATCCCAGGAAGACAATGCGGTAGAAAGTTTTGGTTGAGCTGAAGATTATTTCGGACATTAAAAATACTATTCTTTTATACCCTTTCCGGAATCAATTCTGACGTGGAAAAATTATTTGTTATCTCCAAAGTGTGGCATTTTTCTGCAGTGAAAGATCGTGAAGAAAAGAGCAGAGTAAACTTTAAATTCAATAAAAAAAAACTCATTTTTTAAGTACCACAGTGAGAGGTGAGGAAACTCATACCAAAACCACCCTAAAACGTGAGAGACAAGGAAACTCACATCTAAAAGCACCCTAAAACGTGAGCGGCAGGCGGACTCATCAAAAAGTATCTTGAAATGAAGCAGATGAGCAGAAACTCAGTGGTTCTAATACTTAATAAAAATGATTTTTTGTTTTCGTGTAAACAAAATTTTATTTTATGCTCATTTTTTTTAGTAGGAAAACGATTTAGATTTTTTTACAACGATTTCACTGTATAAAAGCGGCAGTTAATAATAAAATAATAAACAATCTTGGTTGATGATGCTTGACTCTAACAATTTGGGGTGCTTTCTGATTGCACATTCCTTGCAGAATCGAGCACGATTTTAAGGTCATAACCAGTGGTTATATCGCCGGTGCTCAGGAGAATGAACACGTAAATTATATCGCTGTGAAAAAAAAACACTTCATATCATACCGCCATGAAAAAAACTCATTTCTACAAAGTGTGATAAACAAAAATATATGTCAGTAAGCACTGTAAACAAAAATACAAATTGGTAAACGCTGTGAAAAAATCACGTCTTGTATAAATATTGTGAAAAAAAAACCCGCATAATTGAATAGCCGTAATAAAAAACATATTTGAGTTAACACTGCGAAAAGAAACCGTGTTCAAGAAACGCCGTGAGGAAAAACTTTACTCGTGAAAACACCATGAAAAAAAAAATTTACTGTGAAAACACCGTAAAAAAACAAACTTATTCATGAAAATACCGTGATACGTAACTTATTAATAAAGGCATCCGCAAAAATAAATTATGAAAAAGCTCGGGAAGCAAATCTGTTCACATCGTTTCTTCAAGTAAATAATTACTTTTCCCTATTATTCTAATTATAATGCTTTATTATTTTATTAATAATAAAGTATGTTATATAATTTAACATTAAATGCTTGTATTTTGTAGATTAACCCTTTGTTGTACGTATTTTTCTGTTCAGTGAATTTCCTTGAAAATTCTTACTCGGAGGTTTTTGGGGTCGCTGATTACGAATATGAAGTTAGAATTTCGAAAATTTCAATTCAAGATGGCGCATGCAAGATGGCGATTTTAAAATTAAAAAAAAGAGAGACAAATGAGTTTGAAAATCTCTACTTGGGGCTTTTTGGGGTCGCCGATTACGAATCTGAAGTTAGACATTTGAAATTTTCAATTTAAGAGGGCGAATTCAAGATGGCGATTTCAACATTTTGAATAAAGAGATATATGAGCTTCAAAATTTTTACTATGGGTTTTTGGGGATTTCTAATTACGAATTTGAAATCAGAATTTGGAAATAATCAAATTCAAGATAGCAGATTCAAGATGGCGGTTTCAACATTTTGAAAAATATATATTTAAGCTTCAAAATGTATAGTTGGGGTTTTTTGGGTTTGCTGATTACGATCGCTGATCTACGACTAGATTTTCGTAATTCTTCAAAATAGATCTCATATGGCTAACACTGACACATAAATTGTGGTGGAAATGTTGATGAAATTTGTTAAATTTACTCTTACTAAGCGTAACCCGTCAATTCCATAAATGCTTACATTATTGAAATCAAAGCATTTAAAATCTCATCTACAATTTCGAAGATTTACGTATCAATGTAAACTAAATTTGATTGACTAATTTCAATTTTAATTTAGAAACTTGAAATTCGTAAGCAGCTTCTCCAAAAACCCCGAGTATAGATTTTCAAGCTCGTATATCTCGTTTTGAAAAATTTTGAAACCGTTATCTTGAATTTTAATATTTCCAAATTCTTACTTCAGATCTGTAATCAGCGACCCTAAAAAACCCAGAGCATAGATTTTCAAGCTAGCATATCCCTTTTTTTTTAATTTTGGAACCGGCATCTTGAATTTGAATATTTATAGTTTCTGAATTCAGGTTCGCGATCAGCGACCCATAACCCATAAAGTCGATTGAAAAGAATAGATTTTGCTTTTTTTTCTACTCCTTGGTGGAACTTTCGACAGAGAAAAATTCACATATTAATGGGAATTCAGATTCTGAATTTTTCTGAATTCTTTTCTTCTTATCGGGTATCTATAGATTCACGTGCTCTATATTAAACATACATATATAAACAACACTTAAACCCAGGCAATAAAAGGCTGGCAGCGTAAAACACACGATTTTTACTTAATATTTATTTATATTTTTTTGCATAGTTCACCAATAATACTTTTTTACGGCAAAATTATTATTATAGTTTTTTTTCTTGAAATAGAACAGTTTCTTTAAAAGTTTAAACAAAAACGGTCTTTTTCACGGCTTGTTCAAAAATAAGGTTTCTTTTCACGACGCTTATATGAATAAGGTGTTTCCCCAGCATTTACCGAAATATATATATTTTTCGTAGCATTTTACTGAGATGTGTTCTTCTTCACGGTGTTTTAAAACAATGTTTTTTTTTTCAAAGTGACCTAATAAACAATTTATTTTTCACGGCGGCTTTGCGAATGGTTTTTCTTCATAGCTTTATTTTGCAAGGTTTTTTTTCATAAGAACCGGCGATATATTAGAACCACTGACGAACTACAGTACGCGTGGTGGCGCTGCGGCTAATTGGCGCGAGGCACTCGCGCTCTTATGACCTTCTAAAACTCGAACAATACTTTTCATACCATTTTGTTTATGGATGTTTTTCAAGAAAAAACATCTGTATCAGGAGTTATGCACAATTGTGGGTCCGGATGCAATAAGGGCACATAAAATTTTTTCGTGCGAAAACGAAGTCCCCTGGAGGCTTTAGAAAAAATTTTCGAATTTTAAT
>NC_046661.1:62850124-62852148 GCF_010883055.1 Belonocnema kinseyi
AACTTCATGAGCATTAACCTGTTTCGGATCATTGCACTTCATTAACGTACTGAGAAAGATGGACTGCTTGTGGTAATCTCCCAATTCCCAAAATTTTGAATAGTCTTCTATGTAAGCCAACTTAACCCATTCTAATTCCTGAAAGACTTACTGAATTGATCTCAAAAGCATTTTGATAATATAACGACCTTCTTCTAACGTAAAAAAGAGCATGCCAAAGTTAGTAGGTCTCTGAAGAGAAGGTTGGACAATGCTCTAGTAGTCCCATAAATATTGAAAAATCATTGTTTCGAAGCAGAAAAAGATCGAGCGCTAACGATTAAAAGGTACTCAAATGCTCCTGGTGTTCATAAAGCATCCCAATTCGTGAGAGGCAAGGGTAGTCACATTCAAAAAGCACCCTGACTCGTGAGAGGCAAAGGGACTAACGTTAAAAAATCACCCCCTTTTCGTGAAAAGCAATAATTAATGAATTTTGAATCAGAATTTTTTGTGTAACATCTCATGGTGACTCGCACATTGATTCCGTTTTCATTTATTTTAAAGATCTGATCATTCATTCGTGATCAACGACCACGTAAAGTCACAAGTAATTATTTCAGAGCTAATTTTAGTAACTGAAAGCTGAAATGTTTGGCGTCAATTTGCCATATTGACTGCAGAATCACAATGAGCAACCACGAAAACCTTAAATCAATCATTTATAAGCCAATTTAAGTAATTGGAGTCACATTTAAGTCACAATTGGAGTACATATTCCAAACCGATTTGAAGAAATTTAGTTGCAAGAGGTTGACGGCTATAACACGGGAGCAGTATATACAAAGACATGTAACGGACTTCGCAAGTGAACTTTCTAATCTCACTTCTGAAGTTCCAAAACTGATTGCCTATATAAACGGAACTTGTGTATATATCCATAAAACCAGCAATTTCAGAGCCCTCAGGCAAACATACTGCGTTCATGAACGTCGCCAACTTAAAGAAGCCAGCCTTAGTTGTAGCTCCAGACGGCAATATTTTGGATATTCATGGGCCCTACTTTTCTGACTCTCGAAATAACGATGCTGCCATGCTTACTAATGAATTCGAAATCGATGTTAATGGCTTGCGAGAATGGTTCCAAAACGATGAAATTACACAGGCCCACAAAAAAAACAAAAGTGTCTGTGCAATTGACCAGACCTATATATTCTTATGTATTTTTCGACGCTGAATCCGAATTTGCAATAAAAAAGTAGGGTCCAGCTACTTTTTTATGGGGTTTTGCTCGAAAAACCTCATTTTTTACGGTTTTTTCATGGTTTTTTTTAAATAAAAAAAAATATAGAAAAATTTTATTTTTTTGACTTCAGAATCAAATTCAACGGGAAAAAATACATCGAAAACCACGTTTTGATTTTTTTTTACAAAAATTTCAACCCACCATACGGCGATGAAAAGGCAGAAAATCGCGAAAAGTGAAAATTTGCTTCAAATTTGATTAAAATGACATTAAAATCAAGTTTTACGATTTTAAACCGATTTATAAACATTGAAAATACTTTACTGGGGGTTTTTGAGGTCGCTGATCACGAATTTTAAGTCATTTTTTCAAAAAACAACTCCTAGTGGGCGTAAGTGGACAATAAACGTGATAAATTGATATTATTTTCAAAAAATCGATGTTTTGGATACTGTTCTGGAGGTTTTCCACTACATGAATCACAAAACTAAAACTTTTTTCGACCCTTGATCATAAAGTAAGACTTAGAACCTATGTATAGCGATATTCATGAACTCCATTATAATATTTTTAGCTTCTTTTAAGAAGTGCCTTAGAGTTTTAATGGGTTAATCAATTGAGTTTGTATAATTTTCGCTAATACTTCGCAACTTCGATAGTGAGATGTTGGATACTAGATATTTGCTAGCGTGATGACCTTGAACTTTGCAATCATTAGATACTCTCTGCATTTTGGATAGTTGAATTAAACTATCTAAAGTTTATAACTTATATTGCTACTCAATAGCAGTACTATCAA
>NC_046661.1:62852248-62867276 GCF_010883055.1 Belonocnema kinseyi
AGTAGCTGGACCCTACTTTTTCATTGCAAATTCGGATTCAGCGTCGAAAAATACATAAGAATATATAGGTCTGGTCAATTGCACAGACACTTTTGTTTTTTTGTGGGCCTGTGTTATCAATGTGGACCGTGGTTATCATGATGCCCTATCGCTTCTTGAAAATCTTGGTATTAACTACAAAATACCACCTCCGTTAGTTCGTGGACAAAAGAAATTTGATATAGAAGAAGCAAATGACTCAAGATTGATCAATAAGACAAGGTGGATCGTAGAGGCACGGAATGGCTACATAAAATATGTATCGTCCTTGCATACAGATGGCTGAAGCGATCGTAGATTTAGCCCAAATAATGTTACGAGAATCACGTGAACCCAACGTCGTCCAGGCTAGAGTTAGAATTGAAAACCTGCATACCAGGAATGCCAGATGGATTCATCTTAATGAACACCAAGTACCTCATTTTCCTAGGTTGGATATGAATTATCTGAAGGAACTGACGGCATGAATCTATCAGCTGAATCTAGCAGGAGCTTACATCCAAGATAAGTTTGACAGGGAGCGAATGGAGGATTTGGAGTTGGACGAACTTGTCGATGAACTGGGTTTAATCAGAGTGCGAGTGTATTCTCGTTTCAGACGCTCAACGAAATATAAGATCTGAACATCCTACGTAGAAGATAACTTAGTTCAAGCAGCCGATAATCAAGAGCTACAGCTAGATGAAGCACAAACCATATAGCGTAGTGCCAAACAGTCTTCAAAGGTCAGTGGAACTCCTCTCGCGTCCATGAAAAGTGACATTTGGTCCCTCCTATCTCGAAACCTGGCGTTTTCTGGACTCAGTGTCTTGCGGGGTCCTTTCGAAGTTTTTTACGAACAGTTCAAATTTTCTACGAACAGTTCCTGAAAATTTCAGACTTAAATATAAAAAGGAACATTTTTATTTGGGCTATTTAATTGATATTAATTTATAAATTCGCAAATATGCCAAGTGTAGGCTAAACTACATACCAGTTCCCGGACTTGTTGGGCGATCTCATAAGTGATCTGAGAATCTTTTCAAAATCAGTCGTAATATTTTTGTAATTATTCACACAGAAAAAAAGAGATGAGCCATTTTAGAATGTTCTCATCGAATTCGTCAATTTTTTGCTCGAATTTCGGAGATTATTTACGAAAATACATTAATGTCCGACAAATTTTTCTCATATCCTAAACCAATCTACTAGTACGTGACTTTCTTAGGGACAGATTTTTCTCGTGTAGTTGGGTCCATACCTTATCGACGTTTACGCCAAGCGTTCAAGGAACCTGCATAATCTATAACTTGAAAACTGGGAGCTTCACAACGGATTTATGCAAAATCTCAATGAAATCTGACCAAAGTTTGTAATTTTTTTACTAACCGTAGGCATCACCTTTTAAAAAATTCACAAAACACAAATATTTGGTTGAAAACACACGAAAAGGCAGTAAAAATACTTGCAAAAACTCAAACACGTCCGCTCTCTGTCAGACCATTACGTATTTCCCACCTGATGTACGGAAACCGCCTCGATTGAGTTTCGAGTAAAATTTAGTGATCACGGTTATCAATTCCTAGAAGACTTTCAGTAGAATTTTATTTTAAACACCAGACGCGAAACCTTATGCACGAGAACCTTTTAGGTGTAATTTAGAATCAATTTTGGTGATCCTGGACATCAGTTTCTAAAAGACTTCCCATTGTATTTTATTTTCAACGCCAGATGCGACATCTAATGCACGAGAACCTTCTAGACTATCTACAATACTATGATAGTATAACGAGGCTAGAGTCCAACGAGTTAGAACTATCTAGAAAGTTATTTGTCTTAATCCTTTAAAAATAAAACTAATTTTATATTACTATTCACTATCAAACATTGTATCTAAAAAAATTCGACACAATTGTTAAATAATAGTATGTTATATTACAAGGGATAAAACACAGCGACTGTAACGAGTGTGATGTTTGCTGTCCGAGTAAAGCGAGGGCTGCATTGACACGAGTTGCGATCGTTATGTTACATTCCTAATAATGCATATTATTTTGCATAGCATCGAGCATCAAGTTGACAGATTGTATGACAGATTTTGGACATATTGGATCATAAATGATCATAATTACCGAAAATTCTCTGAAATTTTTTAATACAGCGTATTTACGTTAATGAACAATTTCCTAGGAATATCACAAAGGACCCCGCACAAAAAAAATTGAAAAAGGTCTCGGTGGATATCTTTCGGTTTTCATGCACATTACATCCAACTATCTGGGCCCAGCTTAAGTACCGTAGAAGAAATAGATAGCAGTTTTAAGATTATGCTACTTAAAACTGAATTTGATTAAACTTCATATAGTGCGTAAGTAAATATTCGGGCTAATGAATCCGGTCTTGACAAACTCCTAGTCAAGCAAACACCGTGGAATGTGTGAACACCCTTTCATTAACTCAGAAGTAGTAATAGTTTTTGGATTACGCTTCTACAAAGTGAACTAAACTAAACGTTACCTAATGCGTAGTACTTATTTAGCCGCATGAACCAGGTTTTATCAACCACGTCGCAAAAACTAAATTAGGAGAAGGGTATCTGCGGCTATTTTAATTTAATTTATATCTACACAATCACGGATCGTACGTCAAAATGCGTTCATTTGTTTACTAGAAAAAAAAAACCATTCGAAATTGCATTTTTTGTGTATGTAATTACTTATTATTTGGCGGCGATGGGGAACAAACCCGATATAGTACAGCTTCGGATGTAAAAGCTTTTGTTTTTTCACGCCTGACTGACCACCGCACATCCCGCGGACCCGGCGAAGCACCTGTTACACCTACCTGCGGTTTGGCGTAAGTTCTCGGAACGACTATAGTGGGGCATCCTATCTACGAGTTTTACTATATTTGTATCTTAAAAATCAGTTCATGAAAAAAATGGAAAAAATACTTCAAATATTGTCTAATAACTATGCGTAGACGGCAGCGGCTTCCCCCACTTGGCTATCATAGACTGCCTCAAGCAGTAATCCATAATCAGTCAATAAATTGAAAACAGATGGAGTTATTTCATTTGTATATAAGCAAAGAACAAACCGTCTTTTTAAAGCCATTTTCATGCAATTTAATTATGCTCCATTATTGTAAAAATAATTGCATATTAAAACACAAATAATTTCTGACGATTTGTATTTTTTTTTTCAAGTAAACGAATGGAAAAATCTTAACGTATGACCCGTAATTTTGTAGATATTTGTGAAGCCTAGATTTTCAAACTTTTTCCTTTCAGACAAACTGGTTCGTTGTAATGAACAAAAAAACTATTACAGCTATCATCAACGAATATTTACATACACTATCAATCTAGGATTTGGACTAAAACATATAGGGTTTTATTCTACATGCTAAAACTATAAGGTGATAAGTAAAATGTCAGATATCAATTAATGCATAATTTTTCATAGGATGTCTGGACTAAAAAAGCTTGGCTGAGATTCTGGCGAAAAGATCCACGCGACACGATAGTACAACTCGATTAAGTACAGTGATGATATATAATACCATTTTTTTTTGCAAAATTATCATTGTATTACGGTCCCGTGAATGGCACATAACATTTATATATCGTAACATGGTTACATGCATTTTACAAAACATACGTATGTCACAGAGTTACATTGCAGACTGTGACATTTTGCATCACAGGTGAATTGCCTGTGACGTACCATTTATGTAACATGTTACAGTCCGTTATTTAACAGTTACATAACTATTATACAACAATGTTTCCTGAGATACGAACCCCAGTAAACGTGCTACATTAAAATACCCCTCAGCGAGTGTTACATAACATCCGAATGACATAACACTTTTATAACATGGTTCCAGAGCAAACTGAAAATTTGCATCACAGGTGGGTCACCTTTGACTCACCAGTTATGTAACATTTAACAACCGGTTTTATAGCAGTTACGTAACTAGTATATAATTATGTTTGATAAGTTCATGTGTTCTATTTCGACCTCGGAGAAGAAGTAAAATCCTAAAGATCAATTTTGTTGATTATTAAAATAATACATTTATTTTCATAACTCCTGCCATGAGTTGACTTGCAATATTCCTTAAAAATCAGAGTTTAATTTTTGTCTTTTTCATGTGATAATTCAATCCCCACAAGACCAAATTACCTCAACTAAGGCTCATTTGACGCATAATTTAATAAGCTTTACAGCGGATTTAAAAACTATTTTTATCTATATTATGAATTATAAATCACGATCAAGGCTAACTTTAAATAGGTCACATGGTTTTATTGTAAACATTTTCTTGGAGAATACATGGGGGTTTCAGTAGGGAAAATTCCTGTAGAATATAAACCAAAAAGTGATGAATTTTTCCCAAGATTTTCCTATGGTTAAAATTGCAGGTATATATGTAGGCAAAATTTCCCAAAATTTGAGGAATATTAATAAAAAAACAAGTGCAGGTAGACCGTAGCTATGAAAGAGCCTCGCTCAGAAGAAATCGTCATGTTGATCACGCTAGCTTCAGCTCCAGGTAATTATGCTCTACTATGTGTCGACTGCTGTCTTAAGCACTCGACGCGTCATTACTGTTGCCAAAGAGGTGGCACGTCGCGCCCTAGCGGATTTTCTCCCAAACTGCCAGCACAGAATCGGAAGATTACAATGAAGGCTGTAGTAAAATCTAAACTATACCGTACTGCATAGTATACTACTCTATACTTATTAATCAAAAACTTTTTTTCTTTCCAATTTTCACTACTTGAAGGATTAGACTTTATCTCCACGTGTCAAAACTTACAGGTCAATTTAGAAATGAGCATCTATACGAATTTAGAGTCTTCTGACTTCGTGCGGGCACCTTTTGCTACTATTTAAAAAATAAGATTACGTCTTTTTGTACATTTTGATTATTTTTATAAAAAGTTTGTTTTTCATACAAAATTATCAGCTTAATATTTATTCATTAAATATCTTTGAGGTGACTATAACATTAATAAATCTTTTCTTCAAAACAAATATGTAAAATTATTAAAAACATTGTGCTATTTTATCGAATATTTTAGGGCATAATATCTTCCTGAACATACGTTAATACTTCAAATTTTTTGTAGAAAATTTAACTAATCTACGTGGAAAATCAAACATTACTATTGGAACGATTCCCTAAATTTAGTAGGAATCAATCAATCACCCAAATTGTAGTGAATATTTCAAAAGTTTCGTATAAATTACCCTAAGTTGAGGAAAATTTCCCCAAAAATTGTAGGTATTATATAATTTCCTGAATTTTAGGGATTTTTTCCCAATTTTTGTAGTACATACTAAGGACTTTTAGGAAGATTTTCCCGCATCTTGGCGAAAATTATTTTCCCTACGAAAATGTAGATTTTCCCCCACTAAAAGTGTGGAAAATTCTTGCAATTTTCTACAATGTAGTGAACGGATACTATTCGTCTGTAGTTTATTTATCTAAGAAAATAAGGTCCTAATTTTCAACAGCTTAGAGATTCGGCTGTAGAGATATAACAAATGTAAAATCGCCTTTATATAATATACATGTTATATCGGTTGATGCAATATAATCAACAAATTTAAATCACTTACATATACTAACCTATTAAAAAAATGTAGTCTCAGGCATTTCATGGTGGAAGCTCTGTAGTGACATAAAGGGCAGGATTTAACCATGTCATGTTGACCAACATGTTCGTTTTGAAAATGAGCTCTCATTGCAATTTGTCTTTGAAAGCCTCTATTACAGATAGGACAGTGATAAGGCAAAGTTTTCGAATGTGTCGTAAAATGCTCAGCAAGATGATCCTTACGAAAAAATCTTTTCTGACATATTCGACACTCATAAGGCTTCACACCAGTATGTCTCATCTGCAACATATTTAAGAAAAGTGATTTTGTTCTTTAGAGCCTTGTTAGTGAACAGTTCATTTGTTTACACTATCTTGAATTTATTAATACCAGATTCTGCGTCTAATATAAAGTTGAATATGAAGTGATTAGATACAGAATGATAAAGGCGAGCGTAAATTACGATTTCAACCAAAAACAGAGCTAAAGGAGAGTCCACAATAGGATTTGAGAAACCGACGTAGCATTGAATTGACATTGAGTAGCTTGGACGTGATGCGCGTGCATGTATTTTCAACTGTTTATTTTTATGATTTTACGATTCATGGAAATAAACAGTTGAAAATACATGCGCGCGCATCACGTCCAAGCTACTGCAATGTCAAGTCTACGTCAAGTCAATGCTACGTCGGTTTCTCAAATCCTATCGTGGAATCTCTTTAAGAGAGATCCCTAGGATCCGGATTCGAATGCTGCCGTACAAACTAAAAATATATTCAGGACTTATTTCCTTTGGATTTCCGATCAGAGTCCGAGTTAATTCACAAGTCTAAAGCATACATAAGGGTAAGCGATTTTTTTGTTTATAAATTCGCTCCGCACTCGGTCACTTTTACAAGGAAAAAAGTCACAAAGTTCTTTAGGTTCTTTTTCATGTGTATGCTGATGATGTATTGCATGCATTGTACAAGTTTTAGGACACGCAAAGTGCTTTGCGTCTATTTTTTGTTCTATTTTTTAACCTTATCAACTTTCGTACTTTATAAACAATTGTTTTGTAATAAATAATAATGAATCATTTTTATTAACACAGTTAGAAGCAGCTTTCTCATTTATATTCAACAATATCAATCACCATTAAAAGATAATATTTGGATGTTGAATTATTATTGGACTGCCATATAATTACCATAAAAGATTTAACACAAAATATATATCAAACAAACTGTCTCCCATGTAACAAATGCTGACACTTAAGTGAAACACACTCCTCCTAAAAATGACGTTTCATATAATTTTGAGTATGTAATAACAAATATATTATTATGTACCTGCAAACGTTCCTTGTCGTCTTATTTATTTTTCTTGAATTTTCAAATCGGCTTATTTCGACATTTAGTCTCGAACCATTTCGTGTGCAAGTGTGTTGTTAAAATATGACGCTAAAGTTTACAAATGCAATGTCGAAAGATGAAAAAATTTGGTTAATCAGAGAAACTGTTGATTTTTTATGACGTAAAGTTTGTTTCAGGTGTTCCTCTTCTATTATGAATACTGCAGTAAAAATAGTGAATCTTATAGCATTTTGCTCTACATGTAATAAACTTTTGTAAAATTGATCGTTTGACTTTTCTGAAGGATGAACATGTATCACAAGTAGGTAAACTTAGTTTACAGATATATGGAAAGTTCTTTATTTCTGTATATAATACCACGCAAGATATTTTACAATCACATTATCGATTATACTTTTCTTGATATCGATTTATATGTTATGCGCGCCGCACCTCCCCTATATAGGTATAGATATCTAGTAGTTGGTGTCGATAGTGCGATTTACTCGAAATTTCAGTCTGAGGCTATTTAAAATGTGTATGTCTATATGAGGGCCCTCTTAGCTGGTTCTTGTTTATTAGATATTCATGTATTTATGAGTCCGGGTCAAAATGATCATTTTGGAATCTATAAGCACTATATTCTTGCCACAGAAAAAACCTGATGTGACTATATTTTATGTTCGAAGAAAAATGAAAACAAGTGCGCTTACGTCACTCATCAGCTCTTATGCGTTTATTTCAAAGACCTAACTTCAAAAATGCCTCATCAGATCTTATCTAGCCTAAAGGGTTCGTCTTGCGCTCGAAATAACGGGAATTTATTCAGGTTATGCCTCTAATTAATGCGCAAAGTGCTTCAACCCAGCAAACTATGCGGGAAAATATTTAATTTCTAAAAGCGACGGAATTGATGCGTATGTATCCTTAGAGATACTTTATTTAGAACATCGACCCAGCACAGCGTACAATAGAGGCGTGTACATGCAATTGCTACTCTTATGATTGCAACATTTGCCTTCAGCTCTTCAACTCATGCTTCGAGCCTCCGACTCGTACTGCAAGTCTCACTAGTCGGAAATCGCCTATTATTTTGCGCACCTGTATCACAGATAGCTATTACTGAAATTTTGCTTAAGTATTGAAGTTTGTATAAAGTTATTATAAGTGCAGATACATAACTTCTCTATGACAGAGAGTTTCACTAATATAAGATTACGACCGAATTAATAAAAATTTTGATTTTATTTTCAATATTCAGCAGTCATAGCGTACATGGTATTAAAAAAATTTTTTTTTTCCTTAATAATTGAAAATGTGAAAAAGTGCTTGTGTGCTCTACAAATACTAGGCTATCTTTTAGTTACCATTAAGAATTAGGCTAACCTTATTTTGTATGAAATTTAGGAAACGCGTAGAAGTGTTAAAAGAAATAAGAATCTTTTAAAATTTCTTATTTTAAAAATTATAGGAGCCTAAATTACATTACAAACTACAATACAAAATACTGGATTTTTGAATTCCTAGAAAATGTTTCGAAAAATAATAGGTTATGGATTCCGCCTGAAAACGTAGCTTAATGAAATTAGCCTAATTCTTATTCGTAGGGGAAAGATAGCCTAATATTCGTAGAACCCATCGATATAAAAATTAAAATCGACTTAGGTGTTTTTTACAGAAAGTAACATTAATATACCATTAATATACCAGGATTGCTCTAAACGTTCAGAGAAGGAGAAAAAGAGAGTTGAAAGATGTGCACAGAGAGGGAACTGAAAGAGGAAGTTTTACAGCACGCAGGGATGCGGAGGGCAGTTCTACAGCATTCAATGATGCGCAGTAGATTTCTACAGTATATCGAAGTAAGCAGTACAGTTATGTAGCACATGGTACTTAAAGGCAAAGGTACCGTTCTGAAAACACAACCAACTTCTCCTAATTTCCATCCTATACCCTTGCATTACCTCACTGGCATCATAAACAGCACACGGTGAGAAGTGTGTCACTCCCGTCCGTTTCGCCAAGTTCACTCTCTACAGTGGGCAGGCCTATTATCGCTTCCCGAATTATGATTAAGTGACACATTTTCTGTGGCGTCATACCTAATACGTATAGCAAGGTCGTTTTTATATCAACTATGATGAAGCACTAGTGCGAGAGACACACCTAATAATTGGCGCATAGGAGAATCTATTTCACACCCATGGATTTGACTGGTATGAATACCTTTTTACTGTATTAGTAAGAAAACTTCATTTTTTTTCTCTATTATTTAAATCAATTTTATGAAAAAATTCTTGTCATTTCTTCTTCGCCATCTCGATTTTTTTATTAGCTACAAACTGGCTTTACAAAAATACGTACTTCAAACAAATAAGCGTCCAGGTACATATTGACACAAAAAAGCTTAATAATTAGTATTTTAATTGTTAAACATACACATTATTTTCAATATACCTAAAAAATAAATTTATGTGACTTATTTTATTACCTACTGGTAAAGCGGAAGAAACAGAAACCATTCTTGATACTAAGCATCGATTGTTTCTACACTGTTAGAAATGTCTGTTGTAAATTTAAATGAAAAGTACATGACGCCAGTTACAGTGACAAGTGTACCTTAAAGTTACAATACGTTGGTATTAAAATTTAAGAATCTTTCATTAAAATTTGAAAATCGAGTATTGACATTTCAATGCGAGTATTGAAACTTAAGTACAGAATATTTGATCTTACTAATATTTTGTATTGAAATTTTCATGAAATGATTTGAAATCTCATTAAAAATATTGAAACTTAAGTACAGAATATTGAACCATAATAAAATGTTGTACTGAAATTTTAATCAAAGTATAAGAATTTCAACGAAAGCACCAAAATTTTGTAGTAAAATTTTCATTAAAATTTTAAAATTTTCAATGAAAGTATTGAAACCTAAGTACAGAATACCTAATCTTAATTAAATTTTGAGTTGAGATTTTATTAAAAGTATTAAAATTTCAATAAAAGTATTGAAACTTGAGTATAGAATACCTCATCTTACTAAAATTTTGCATTGAAATATTAATGTAAGTATTGAAACTGAATAAACGAGAAGAACTGATAAGAATCTTGTCTCATAACTGCGACATCCCCCTTTCTGTACTTATTACCCTTAACAGTAACGGCAAAATATTTATCTAAGAAATTTAAATTTTTGTCAGTTATAGCTTTCAGCAGTGCTTCTGGATAAATGTTAGGAAAAAAGATACTTTTTCCTTCAACTTCAACTATCATTCTCATATTGGAACCTGATCGAAATAAACTTTGATAAAGTTCATGTTTTTCACTCATGGATTTTGTTACATTAATAAAGTTTCTCGCAAATCGAACTATTGTTTTAAAATATGTATGCTTACTTTCAAATCGCAGTGTGCAAACTTTCATTAATGGGTCAAATTCAAGAATAAGATAAGGACAGTGTGATAACTAATGATGTCGATGACGTAATTTTTTTTGAAATGATGAAATTCTTCAAGAAAGGCACTCATCTGTGATTACTTGTAAATACGGCTAATAAGAACAATTTATGCTTGGTGCGCAAATGATAACAACTATTTCAATTAACGACAAAATTCAACCTCACACTGGATCATCTAAGTCCTTTATTTTATCTCCAATAATAAGAGGCAACATATTAAGAAGTGTTCGAATTTGCCAAGCACCCCCAGTAATTTTTTCAGAAAATGCTGGGACTTTTACTGGTTTATCTCGTACAACTTCAGTGGAATAAGGAAAACTTTGAACCTTATAATTTAAATCAGAATAAGTAAACCATCTTTTCTCTGCCAAAAACTTAAAGTATAGGGCAAGATCATAAGCTACAACACCTTCCATTAGTAGTCAATTCATCTCGATTAATTAAACAATATCGACGAAAATATTTAGAAACGCTAACATTTTCATTATATCCCCCCAAGCTGTGAATACCTAGATTATCACCAGCAATAAACAACAAGCCACCGAGTCTAAATTTATTAGGAGCAACCTCTACTCCGATTCGTTCAATTACTTTCAAATCCTCAACTATTCGTCCATAAACCTTTTTATGATCAAATACTTTTTCTTTACAAGGAGCAACCAATTGGATCGAATTAATTTTGAGCTCTTTTGTAAGTGGCAAGTTTCCTACACACAAATAAACTACCGAAATCTTATGTTTTGTTTTAGCAGCTCCTAAGGAATTAACAGTTTCAAAATTATCTTGATATAGATATATTATAAAAGCCTCAGGGTGCAGTTGAAAAAATTTATTTTGCTTATAAGCTAAACCATCTGTAAAATCTTGAATCACGCCCGATTCACTTTGTTCAAATTTATCAAAATGCTCTTGTAAAGACTTATCTTTATATAAACCTTTTAAAGTTTCTGCATTCGGAACATAATAAAAAAATTCTTCTTTGTCGTTAATTTTGCCTAAAGTTACTTGTTCTGGTTCATTGTAAGTATTTTGGATTTTAAAATCAATTTTCCGTTTATAATTAGTGTTCAGTTTCTCATGGCTTTTCATAAAAGGGTCCGTCGCAATCAGTAATTCTGTTATCAACTTAATATTTTCAGGTGAAAAAGACTGATTTAAATGAAATTGACCCAAGTTTTTTTATAAATATCTAATCCTAGTTCGTGAATGTTTATCATTTCCTGAACTAGATACTGAATAGTGCTTACAGGCATTAAAAAGTCACTTTCCAACTTTGAGAACAAAAATGATAAATTGGACAAAAATAAAGCATTCAAATGGACCTCACATTCATTTTGATCACACTTTTCTTTCTCGTTCAACTCATCAGAAACATCAGGGTTAACTACATGCTCTAAGTCTAATACTCTTAATGTTCGATTGTCTGTGTTTCTTTCAGACTTTGATTCATGCTTATTCAGTACTTCATCACTGTCATAAAATTGTCTATGATATCTAGATAAATGAAATGTGAATGAACCAATTTTTTTATATGCTTTATTACAGTTTGTGTGAGCACATTTAACTTTAATGTTTTCTTGAATGTGTACTTTCAAATGCTTTAAAAAATCTTTATAATTTTCTATTTACTGTTTGCACACGTTTATTTCGCAAATATAAGTAGAATTAGGATTACTACGGATTACTATTTCCTAACATGAAAATATGCACATGAATTTCGCAGGGTTGAATTGTAAAATCGACTGTGTGATTATCATATGAGCTTCTGAGTCTTATCACTGACTGATTTACTACTTATTATACTTATTATACATTCTTTAAACTCAAATTGACTTGAAAATATACCTATCTTTTTACCTGTCTATTTCACGAATTTTATTATTATAATTGGTAAAATAAATTTTTCATTGCAACAAACTGATTACTAATACAGTGAAGTTAAATCTTTGAAAAAATCGAACCATAGTCACGTTGGATATCAAATTAACCAGTAATGGACAAAAAAGTATAATATGTAATCATATGTCAACTTTAAAAATTTATTAAAGAACGATAATTAGAATTTGTGCGTCGGAGTTGCTGAAGAACGCTCCTGCGAGCTGTCCTCTATGCTAGCGCAATCCAGGAGTAAACGATGTTGTTTTTAACTCTGTCGGACGAGCTTATTACATTTTAAACACAACGTTTCAGAAATACAATTGTTACATCATCAGGGAAATCAGTTATATCAATTACACTCCAAAAAGGTGTAAAAATAATAAACTTATTGAAATTGTAAAAAGATAGAATAACCTTAATAAATAGAACACTTACGAATTAGTAACGAAAATCAGCGAACATCTTATGGATTGTGTCTATTTGGTTTAAAATCAAGTGATAAGATTAAATACTGATTAAAATTTTTAACTTTTAATCAAGATTTAATCTCTTTTTCTAGAGAATAATTCAGATACGGCAATTTAAAATAGGAAACTTCGCATTTTATTAACTTCATCACCATTATAACTTGATTTTAAACTAAAGATGTTTACTGACTTTCGTTACTAATTCGTAAGTGTTTTATTTACTAAGATTATTTCATCTTTTTACGATTTGAATAAGCTTTCTTTTGCACCTTTTAAAAATGTAAATGATATAATTGGTTCCCCTGATGAAGGAAACGGAGTTTGCGAAACGTTGGGTTCACAATTTAATGAACTCGTCCGAGAGAGTGGAAAACAACATCATTTACTCATTTTATTCACGAAAAAATAAATTGAATTATTCTAAAAAAAAATGAAAATATATAGTAGTTTTGAATAAAAAACATTAAAAATGAAACAAAAAATACTCCAAAACGTTAAAAAAGATTCATTTTAGGAATGCTTGGATCAAATATATTTTAAGTGAAAAAGATTGATCTATTTGAATTTTTAACTAAAAATCAGAAAATTTTAAGATCTTACATTGAACATAAAAATAAAAAGTACACCAGCAATATTGCTATAATGTTATTTAACATTTTAATTTAAAACTACAATATTGTGAAATTTTTAATTCAGAATCTCCAAAAATTAATATAAAAATTAATCAAAGAAAAAACTTTAGTTTAAAGCATACAAAGATGAAACTGTTTTAGAATTACTCATTCAAAACTATATTCTTATATTAAAATTATACACCTTTTAAAGGCGATAAATATATTATAGTAAGTATAAACATCAATCATTCTAAATCCTTTGAAAATTATATACTTTTTATTTGGAAACTTTCAAAATTACAAAATGCGCGAATTACGTATTATGATATGCTAATATTTATATAGTTTGCATCTTTATTCGATTTACCTTGTATATAAAGACGATCCTGGATGACACATCTCACTACTCACAATTTATCAAACTCGCACTTTCGTATATTCAATGTTTCGTTGGCTTGATGTGCGCTCTGTGATGGTCTTGGCCTTTAATATCTTAGACTTTAATATCCTTACCTGGATTCATGAAAATTCTTTACTCGTTCTGTACATAACTTCAGCAGTTATTATCATGTTTAATATTATTTCTAAAATTCATGAAATAGGAGAACTATCGACGTCTTTGTTAATTAAAATTAGGAAGTAAAAATAAATATATTTAAAAGAAAATTTCCCCTTTGCAGTACTAATTTCGATTTTGCTGCGTGCTTTCGAAAAACTGCCGCTCGCACTTTATTACTGGAACGTAGTTGAAAATATAGATAACTTTTTATCAATAAATTATTATTTGTTCTTTTCACAAAAATTTTTAGGACTAAATGATTATTTATTCTTATATATATATATATATATATTTATTCGGTACGGTTTTGATTCCTCTAGAATCAAACCGAAGGACCTATGACAAAGTCACGGAACGCGTCCTCGGGTTGCGGATAGAGGGTCTCTGTACCAAGGGTTTCTGCTGAATATGGTTAAAAAAATAAATAGGTAGTCGCGCACAATTGTCCAGGGGTGGTACCGAAGAAATTAACCCACAAGCGGAGGTGTGAAAACCGTGCCGAAAACTGAATGGCACTTGGGTGAGGTGTCTAGAACGGTGACTCTGGGATACCAGGCTACCTCTCAGAGAACGCAGCCTTATCCTTGCATGCGGGGCTCTACAAGGATGGACGAACCCCTTTCCATAGCTTCTCGTGGGAACAACAATGACAACACCAAACATAGTTGTAGTAAGTGCGGTTTAAAACAACAGAACGCGCAGGGCTCCCGACAATGGGTCGGCCAACAATGCCCACCAATCTAGAGCTGGGGGAGCCAATGCAAATGGATTCAATGCGATGGATCGGCGGGATCTCGCAACCTTTGGGTGGACAGAGCGACTGAATCACGACTTGCTAGAGAGCTACGATGCGAGTGTGGCCCCTGAACGAGGTTACATGGCATGGCTGCATGCTCTGTGGTGCGAGAAACATCCGGAGCTATCGCACTTTTCGCAGCAACGTCTGCGAAACCATGCTGAAGTACTCCGTAAGAGGCGCTATGGAAGCGGAACGCCTACTCTACCGCAGCTAGAACAAGCCGGCAACAGAGAAAGAGAGGCGACACTAAGACCAACCGCGGGCAGGCATCCAATAGATGAAGAGCG
>NC_046661.1:62867376-62869801 GCF_010883055.1 Belonocnema kinseyi
CGATTCGACATCCCATAGACTTATCATCTGTCTTTTGGAAATCTTAAAGGTTCATCCGCAAATAGTTGGGTGCATAGAGAGATTGATACCGCTTTGGAAAACAAGATTTACTATCTCATCTGGAAAAAATCGTGTGACAACTAACAGTCACCTTTCAGAGAGGTGTCTTACAGGGCGACACCATGAGTCCACTCGTCTTTTGCCTTACATTATTGCCACTATCTGTAGCACTTCGCCATTCCGACGGGTACTTGTGCGGCAATTGGAAAAAAGGAAATTGGAATGGAATTTGGGTTAGACAAATGCGCCAAGGTTTATTTGAAGCGAGGAAAACTTAATGGCATCCCTGAAAATCCTGAGCTCGTTGATAGAAGCGCCATACGACACCATTGCGACATTTTTGCATGCCAAGACGGTGTCATTTCCACCTAAACATACCGTCGCCACATTTTGAGCCAAGACATTCCCGATGATAGCTGCAGGGCGTGCCATGCACATCCCGAGCATTTAGCTCACATACTATCTAGTTGTCCAACTCACGCGGGAACGACCTACATGCAAAGGCACAATGCGGCACTAAGAGTGCTTTATTACCATCTCTGTCACTCCTACGGCATTAATCTTAATATTGCTCCTCTAAATGCTCCTAGGGAAATTGAGTCAATTGTCGAGAATGGGAAGTGCCGCATATACTGGAACATTATATTCTCGACAACTGTTTCTGTTGCTCACTCGAGGCCTGACATGGTACTTCTTGACTTCGAGAAGCGAACCATGTTTGTTATCGAATTTTCGGCACCAGCTGACAAAAACATCATAACCAAGGAGAATGAAAAGAAAGAGAGGTATCGAGACCTTATAAGGGAGTTGCAACGATTGTACCCGGAATATTCTGTTAAATTGATCGTCCTTATCATCGGCGCTCTTAGAGGTGCCAAGCTTTCACTTGCTAATGGCCTAAAAAGCATCCCTGTGTGTCAACAATATGCTAGAACACTTGCGAGAAAAATGCAGAAGGCGGTTGCCCTTGGGTCACTCCGTTTTCTTAGGGTGCACGAGGCTTTTGCTGGATCGTCGTACTCATTCCTTTACAGACTGTAACCACCTATCTCACGGTTGTGAGACGTGGTTGTGGCTGAAAATTTACCGCGATTTCGCTGGAAGCGGGTGCAATTTTCCAGATTAGCACCCGCTCCCGACGAAATCCTGCGGTTGTTCTTATGAGAAACTTTTAATTATATATATATATATATATATATATATATCCGATAATGTCAAATTTTGCAGAAATCATTTAAACGATAATAGCTTCATTCCGAAGAATTTGTTTCCTGGCTTGCGTTCTATCAACAAACCTTACGTTATCCCAGGCCAGCAATTGCAAGTATTTTTACAAGGTCTTCGTGATGTTTCGGAAAATAAGACGAGGTTCGAGGATGAAAATAGTTTCACTGATGACGAATTCGAATCCTTTTCTCCATTGACAAAAGAACAGTTTCTGGAATTATTTGCTTACTGCGACAGAGTACCCAACCAAGATAGGTACAGGTACATCAGCAAGAATGACCTTTTAATGTTCTTGTGTAAGATGCGACAAGGGCTTTCTGATGACTTTCTAAAAGTCATTTTCCAATATTCGAGTAGACAAACTGTAAGTCTTGATATTTCCACTGTCAGGCAATCACTAATGCAATGCTTTGTTCCTCGTAACATTGGATTTGATGCTCTCACACGAGAATAATATATAGAAAGGCACATCACTGAATTTGAAAATTAATTATACAACCCAGAGCCATAGACTCCACGGATGATTGCAAAAATTGACGGTACCTATGTCAATAGACCAAAAAGTACCAATTTTCAATCTCTTCGGTAGTCATACTGTGTTCACAAGGGGCGGCATCTACTTAAGCCTATTTTTAATGTAGCACCAAATGGCTATATTCTAGATATACAAGGACCTTATGTTTCGGATAGTCGAAATAATGACGCTGCAATTCTATGAAACGAATTTGAGAGAGGTGCTGCGAGAATGTGTCAGTAGTTCCAGGAAAGTGATATTATGATAGTTGATAGAGGTTATCGGGATGTCACAGATCTACTGGCTCGCCTCAGCATCAGATGGAAAATACCAGCACTTCTACTACCTGGACAGCGACAGCTTTCTACAGAGGAAGCCAATGATTTACGTTTAGTCCCGAAGTCTAGATGGATTGTACAGGCTAGAAATGGTCACATAAAAACTATATTCAAATTCTCGGACAATACTGTGCCAATTCCGCATCTTCCAAGTCTGGGTGATTTTGATCCCACCGCTGATACAATCATACCAGGTGTATACATATGAAACCGGTATTGCCATTTAGCGGCCAGTAGGCACACTTGTAGGCACTGTCGGAACTTACCATTTGTGCTAATTGGCATA
>NC_046661.1:62869901-62878579 GCF_010883055.1 Belonocnema kinseyi
GCGAGGGCGCATACTTTGAATAAAATATTTGTTATCATTCTCTTGAAACAAATGTGTTTTTTTCTTGAAAAAATACCGGTTTCATATGTATACACCTGGTAAATAGGTATCATCCTCTCATCACCATGTGAGGGGCTGATATAAAAATGGCCCAACAATTGCTTCAGAAAGCCAGAGAACCGAATGTGGTTCAAGCCCTGATGGAGGTCGAGGGTCTGCACACACGAAACGCTGAAAGATGGGTTCGCTTGAACTCGGAACATATACCCGATTTTCCACTATTAACTTTAATCTATTTGAAAGAGCTGACTATTGGGACATATCAAATAAAATTAGCCCCATCCTGTGTACAGGACAAAATGCAGAGGGACGACACAGATGATTTCCAGGTTGAAATGTTAGGAGATGCGGAATAGGATGCCAGAAGTTGGATTATTGAGGATAACGGTGTGCTCACGATTCTACAATGCAGAAATACATCAGTTATGGATTGCATACCAGCCTACTAACTGTACATGTGAGTCTGGTGCTCGAACTGTTGGTGCATGTGCACACGTTGCCAGTGTATTGTGGTTCCTCGGATATGCACGGCATGAACAAAATATTCAGTACCCCTCGAAAAGGCTAATGAATGCAATCAATGATGCTGGAAATAGGGCACACGAAGAAAATCTCCTTGACGTCATAGATATTTGAAAATACATCTCAGTGGTGTCAATAACCTTGACCTCTCCGCTTATTCTAGACTATTTCCAAACTTGTCTTTAATTGGCTGAATTGTTCCAAATGTTGTTTTTTTACTTTTATTTTCCTAATTATTTCCATTTGGCCTTTACTGGCTGGATCATGCTGAGTCTTGACTTCATTGTTTGGATCTTTCCCAATATTGCCTTCATTGGTTCTGTTGTTCCAAATATTGCTTTCGTTTGCTACATTATATCCAATCTATCCTCCACTGGCTGGATCATGTCCAACCTTGACTTTATTGGGAAGTATATTTTCAATCTTGCCTTCATTGGCTGGACCATGTTTAATCTTGAATTCACTATTTGGATCATTCCAAATATTGATTTTCTTGGCTGAACAATTTCCAATCTTGCCTTCATTAGCTATATATTTCCCAAATGGCATTATTGTTGACTCATTGAAAGCAAGTACTTAACACATTTTTGTATCTTAATCTCCTGACAATTACTTAAAGCGTTAAAAAGATCGTACGATAGCTCGTTATGACAAAGCGAAGTTTTTTATTCAAAAAAGATTATCTTGGATGTTCTAGATAGAACCTGCTTGTTTTAGTATTTGGTTATTGCGTTAATGGGTCGAATTTAGCACAATTTCTGCCTATGAAGAAGTGAGTGCGTTATTTATGTCCAAATCTTGAACATTGTTGAAAGTGGACGATATTTATATTTGGCACAATATCATTTGATGCTGACCTTATTTTAGCACTGTTTCTGCCCTCGAACTGTGAGTGTTGCAGGTTATTCAAAATATTGGGCGCTTTGCGTTCTGACGTTGCGAGAAGCAACTTCCACCATTTCTCCACTCAAAGTAGTAATTGTATCAGTTATGATAAAACACTGTGCAGCTTAGAGTTCGATCGTTTTGAGAAGCGCGCGATATATATGATTGGCATAATCGCACGTGATACTGACCTGTTTTTACCATTGTTGCTACCCTTTAACAGCAAGTGTCACAGTTAATTTAAAATATTGAGCGCTTGGCGTTCGAATGTTGCTTTTAGTGGACGATATATGGAACAATAGCTGTTTTTATTTTAGCACAAGTGCTCCCGTAAACTATGTATATTGCAGTTAGTTAAAAATATCGAACGCTTAGCGTTTGATCGTTGTTGGAAGTGAGCGACATACATGATTGTCACAATAGCACTTGATACTGACCTAATTTTAGGACTGTTGCTGCCCTCGAACTGTGAATTTTGCAAATAATTTAAAAAATTGAGCGCTTAGCGCTCAAACGTTGCTGGGAGTCGATGATATACATTATTGGCACAATAGCATCTGATACTGACCTTATTTAAGTATCATTGCTGCCCTCAAACTAGGAATGTTGCAAATAATTGAAAATATTGAGCGCTACGTGTTCTAACGTAGCGAGAAGCAGGTTGTTAATATGACTGTTATGACCGCACTTGATGCTGACGTTATGTTACCACCGCTGTTTCTTTCGAGCTGTGAGTATTGAAATTAATTTTTCAATCAAGTAACAGAATTTTTAACCAAAAGAGATTAGGGAGTCTTGGGCGTTTGGTGTCGAATAAAGTAGGGTGCACCTTTTATATGAATGCTTATTGCTACTTGTTTTTTTATAATTATACGTATTATAGTCCCATCTAAGCAATAGAGTAAGAAATTGCTAGAAAAAAATGGCAAAAAAAAAATCGGTTGTAAAAATGTATTAATTTCACCTTAGCGTCTGGCGTGAACATGACTTCCCTGCCGCGCCGGTGTTAAACTGGCTACGCCGAGCCGACTATACGTCTCTCGCATTCGCCTTTTTGTAACACCACACGTGCTCGAGTCGAATCCCACCACCCGCGTGTTGTTTTTTTATCAAAATCATCGATGCACTGTTTTCAAACTTTCGGCGCATACGCACCTGCACCAACTGTGAGAAACCATTTTTATAGTCTGTACTTTTCTCACAATTTTCTCTTGATTGAAGTTGCCAACCCCTTGTTTTTATGAAACTAATAGATTGCTCGTGATCAAAAGTTTTATAACATATTTGATTCATGAAGATTCATGATTTTTCCCCGGAGTTTAGTCGATTTGGCTCCGGTGTTCCATTAGACTGCGTGGCAAACTAACACTTTTTCGGCAGCGATTTTTTCGAAAATGAGTTCGTCAACCATAGTATTTCTATTTTTTAAATGATTTTGGCACACATTATTCAGATAATCTACAAGTTTCAGAGCCGCCAGTGATTTTTTCAAAAACGCCCAAGACTCCTTCCTTCTCAATCCAGGATTCAAAAGTAGAACTTTGAAATTGAAAGGCGATTTTTGGATTTAAAAGATCAAACATTCTGTACAAAATAGAAAAAATTATCAACACAATAGTTGCATTTTTAAACAAACGAGATTAATTGTCGTCCCAAGATTTAATAGTAGACTTTTAAAATTAAAATATAAATTTTCAAATCAAAAGATCGAATTTTCTGTCTAACAAAGAAAAATGTTTATCAAAAGGATGATACACTGGCTGCATGAGTTAGTTTGCTTTAAAAATTTTCTCAAATTTGAACTCATAATTAACAGAAGTATACAGTAATATAAAATATGAAAAATTTTAGGCCAGCAAATCAATATAATTTTTTATTAATAATTATAATTCGTCACAAATATTTCATAGAGTCATCATATCTTTATTAAAGATTCGTGCTCTTCATGAGTCATTTTTTAAGAGTTGTACATTAAAAGGCATATTTTATCTAAATGTCTTAGAGTTGGAGTTATTTATATATTTTTTTGACAAAAATACTTGGGAGTTTGTTGTTTCGCGGGATATATACGTTTTTTCATGAGTTCGCTTTATATTGTAGCTCTTTTTTCAGATTCATTGAAAATGTTCAAAATCTTGGTGTTTCATGGCGTTGCCTTTCAGGAACCCCAAATTATAATAAATAAATACTCTCATAATTGGCGCACTGAATGTGTTATAGGCATGGAGTAATTGTTTGAAATAGATAAAAAAATTTAATTAACAGAATGGCAGCGGGTTTTCTGAAAATATTAAAAATAGATTTTCTCAGAAACCCCTAGCTTTAAATGTTTCGACAATTAAAAATTTTTTTTCTTTAATTTTATTTCGATCATAATCATACCTTTTAAGTTGGATGCTTGCTAAATAAATTTTGTAGGCAGGAGAATTCTTTTTTCTTACAATCAAATTTTCTCATTTTTCATAGGCACAATGACAGATACGAAAAAATGTTAAGATAAAAATTTGCAGGTCTATAAAAGTTCTATGAAAAATGTATCTTGTTCCTTTGCCATATTTTTCATAGTTTACGCGAAAAATTAAAAACTACATTTTTTGGAAAAAAATTTTCCCGTCCTGAAAAATGGTTTAGGCCACATGATACTGATAAGATTCCTTTTTTGTATTAGCAGAAACTTTTCAAAAATTTTGCGGCGGATTTTGAAAGAAGACGATGAAAAGGATGATCCTGCGATTTCAAGTGTACTTCCCTAGCTGATTTGAAATGGATGCGGTCCTTAGATATTTCATTTTTCTAAGGAAGTAGTTTTACATATTTTCATTTGATACTCAGTGAAAAATAAAGATTTTATTACTTTGTTCGTCTCATTTTTCTCATAAAAAACATGTAATTATATCACAATATTAGTTCAATTTACTTGGATTTTCAGTGTGTTTAAAACGAAGAAAATGTTAAACTTAAGACATTTTTGGTCAATTTTAATGGGATTATATAGTATTTTTAAATATATATTTTTTATTGTTATCCTATAGGATATGTTCTTCATAATCTTTTATTCAAGTTCTCAAAGACAAGAATTATAAGAATTGATAAATTTATCTGGTATAAATCGAAATTTGAGCGCATAAATTACGTATAGCGTGTACAGACTTTAAATTCCGTGAATTTTTTAAATTAAAAAGATTGGCTTATTTTACTCATCCTATTCTAGAGGCTGAAAAAATTTTTAGTATAGTTTCCAAAAAATTCAATATATAAGTATATTATAGAATCAATTGCACGCTTTGTGATCTAAGCTTTAGGACGAAGAGGGAGAGGTGAATGTGTATGCGCAGGAAGTGTGTGTCTCCTGAGAAACGGAAGGAGAGGCGATTTCGAGACGCGAGCGTGGCCAGTTGTATTTTGAGTTGCTTAGGACTTTTCTGTGTTTAATAAACGGTTGACTTAATTTCTGAAATTACGCATATAAGTTGTCTAATTCATGGACCTATCTTACTTTATTATCAGAAATCTCGTGAACTTATCCCAAGTAGAAAACAATATATATAATGAGTATAATATGATGAGCGGGCCTCAACCGGAAGAAGTTGTGCGTCACACGTTCGGACATTATTACACAATCTAAGAAAAATTTGACATGACTTTTAGAGCTTTTTTGAATTAATTAAAAATTTTTGAAACTGACCAGGAGGAAGTGAATAACGCGGTGTTCTCTACACATTGAAACTTCAGGTACCTCAGGGATGTCGTTTAAGTAGATAATGAAGAGTACGGTTCCTAGAATGCTGCCTTGGGGTCAACTCGCTTTGATGGGTTTCTCTTTTGAAAGTGTCTAGCCTAATTTGACTGAGAATTTTCTGTTGGAAAGATAAGAAAGTATAAAATTGATAAGACCTCTTGAAAATTTGTAATTTATTAGTTTTCTAAGCAGTCCTACATGCCAGACGCTATCAAAAGTTTTTTCTACATCGTGGAAGACAGCTCCGATATGTTTTCTTCTATTGAAATGTAATCTAATGGCTTCAGTGGGCTTGAGCATCATTTACTGTGTAGAGTGACCTTTTTTAAACCGTATTGTTGCAGTTTATGGTTGCTTTTTTCATCGAGGTGACAGTTTACGCAAGTGAGCATTATTTTTTCAAAAATGTTACTCATTGTATTAAGAAGATTAATGGGCCTGTAGCTGGTTGGATGATATGGGTTCTTTCCTTTTTTCTGAAAAATTATAATGTGAACTATTTTCCAGGATTCAGGAAAGTAGCTTAGTTAAATACAGGCATTGAAGATACGAGCAAGGAGACTTAGGCATGGGATAGAAAGCTTTTTGAGGACTTAATTTGTAATTCAATTACGGTCGGGAGCTTTATTATTTTTAGTATTTTTAATTTGGTTATTTATTTGTGAGTTATTTTCTTTAAGTTATCAGTGCTTGGGATTTTAAGATAATTGGAAACAAGTTTTTCACATTGAGAGATGTGTTGCAAGTCAGGTGGCTTGTCATGTTAAGCGAAATTAGTTTCATAATTTGCTGCTAGAAGGTTTGCTTTGTCTGTAGGAAAAAGCGCAAACCATTTATCTAGATTTCTGAGAGATGGGATATTAGTTCCTGGCTTCGTTAGGGCCTTAGTCATATAATATATAGAGTTATCTTTGACTTGAAGTTTACCGACTTGTGTGTTCTAGTCTTTACATCTGTGCTCTTGAACTTTAACTCCTATTAGTAATAGTTATAGTTTTTTAATAATTCCTGAATTTGAATCACTCGAAGTTACGGCTAAGCTTTGAGGGATTCAAATTCAGGAATTATTAGTTCGTGGTGTTCAATATTTTCTAGAATTAAGATCGTGGTGCCTCTATTAGTGTTCGATATAAATGACAGCTGCGATCAGTGGTTCAAATTGTAGCACTTTTTAATAGATACACAAGATGTATTTTAATATCCTGAGAGAATGTATTTTTATTGGAGACAATAGTTGTAGTCTGCTTTTACAGTTGACTGCAGTGCTGTAAAGTTATAAATTTTTCTGTTGCTCGGCACTGGCTGTTTGTTTCTATTCACGTGCATGATTTTTTTTAGTAGTCTGTACAGCTGGTTTGTTAGGAACCATTTCTTTATGCAAATTTTTAGGTTTTAATTTATTAATGATGGGTTTCCTGGAATCTTTTTTAAAAGCAGAACAACCTCTGTAATTAGGGGGGTGGTCTCCAGAACAGTTAGCGCAAGTGGCCGGCAATTCAAGATCCTTTTTGCATGTGGAACTCTGATGCACGCCACCGCACTTCACAGAGCGAGAAGTGGCGTGGCACACATCAGAGACATCATGAAACCTTAGACACTTAAAGCACTAGGAGGTTTCCTTAGGTTCAACATAGGACTGGACATAGCGAAACCTTCCTCTTGAAGTTCAGAGCATACTGAGTCTACAGCGTACGCAATCAAGATATTTTTGATAAGTAGTTTAATAGGTTGTGCACAGTCAATGCATTTATATAGATAATATTGAAAGCCTTGTGGCTCTAAATTGGAGATAATTTTGCGACAGACGTCTGAGCCAGACTACGAGAATAGAATACCTATCCGACTAATGGATTAATCCTCCTACTTTTTCCTGCATAATATTTTAATAAATTGACCTTGTTCTTTTCAAGTGATGATAAATAAAATACAATATCTACATTTTCTTCATTTTGCAATTAGTGTTTTAGAAATATTATATTCAAAATCGACTACTTTTGGCGACTCCTAAGATATTTTATTCGCCTCAATAAGTCCAAATTTGTATTAAGAGGGCTGTGTACTAGCGTGAGAACTCTGAGTTGAGTGTGCGAGAGAGACAGAAATATGATAAGCACCCAAAAGGGTGGAGCTTGTTAGTGACAAAAAAAATGTTGAAATCCAATTATAGTTGGAATATTTTCACAAAAAAAGGGTACGTAGTAAAAAAAGTTTGAAAAAAATTGCCTGGGAGAAAGTCATCATCGGGGGACCGTCACCTTGGGTCAGGCATTGTCTGGAAACCGCTACACAGCGGAAAAAAATCCGAATTTTATACAATATTAATTAATAAAATTTTAATATACCGCACTATCATCGTTATATTTTTCAATCAATATTTTCAATCTCAGCCGCATAGGTTCCTATTCCCCAAAAGGGAACGTGTTTTCTTCCTTGTAATTGTACCGACAGATAACCTCACAGAGATGTCTTCTATTCCCTAAAAGTGTTCATATTTCGAGATTATTTAATTCCTTCTAATAAGTTCACAAAATATGTGTAATAAATTGTCTTAGTTCCTTCATGTGGAATATAAGATTTAAAAATTTAATTCAATTAATTCAAGTCCGCCTCTATAGAGTTAAAATTATTTTTATTCAAATATTTAAATAGATTTCAGTGATGCATTTTTAAGACGTTTAAATAAATTATTGAAATTTAAATAAATATAAATTTGAATATATTTCGAATTTATAAGTTATAGCAAGATTTAATAATAAAACATAGGTTAAATAAATTCTTTCGTTAAATTTTACTAAATCGATTGAGAGGAATAGGATTTTCACTTTTTCTGTTCCCGTTGGAGGATTTTTAGTTCCTGACTCTTTTAGGAATTCAAGCATACCGCACAAGTAATAATTGTTAACAATAGATTTTCATTAAGTAACCGTGAGGAGTTAAAATAAAGTTTGAGACGCTGAAAATGCTCTTCTTCAATGTTCGTCTGATTGAAACATATGGTGGAGATAATTTCTAAATATACTTGATATCGAATACAAATTTGAATTACAATTTCTCATTCTACTAGAAAAAGTCGTTTTTAATATAAGAATCTTATTTTTTATTGTTAAATAATCGTTACAAACTGTAAAATTATTCTTCAACAGTAGGGTAACTTTGACCAAGTATGTTTTTAATATCAATTATTAAAATTTGCGCTAGCAGCAGTGATCCCAGATTTGAAACGAGATGTGGTCCAATACTATGACAGGGCTATGTCCGTGTGAATATAGTAGGAGACGCTGTAAATGACTGAGTTGCGCGCGCAACCCATTTCTTCTCTTCTGAATTCGAAAACTCGAAGGTGCACGATTGCCGTTGGAGCACTTTGGCTATTCTATTTATATATCTATCTGCTAACTGCTTTGAAATAAATTCAGGAGATTGGGATTTTAATATTTCCAGATTTCGATGCTGGCGTTTCTCATGATTTGAA
>NC_046661.1:62878679-62912000 GCF_010883055.1 Belonocnema kinseyi
TAATGATAATATTATAATTATGTTATATTATAATACTCTTATTTATATCTTGATCCGCATTTGAAAGAAATTAAAGAAATTGGCGATTTTGGAATTCATCTCCTTTGGATAAAAACTCAATTATTTGGTTGAAAAATTAATTATTTTTTTGAAAATGTAACTATTTTGTAAAAAAAGTTCTCTTTTCTATCAAAAGTTCAACTACTTTTATAAAATTTTAATTTTTTTTTTATTTAAAGGTTCATCTCTTTCGTTGAAAATACATTTTTGAAACTGACAATCAATACCATTTTCGGTTAAGAAATCATGTGTTTTGTTAAAAGGTCGTCCTTCTTTGCAGAAATTAAATTGTTTTACGGAAAATTTATACTTTTTGATTAAAAAATACATTTTTGGGTTGAATTATCAACTATAAATATGTTTTGGTTGTAAAGTCGTTCTGTTGTTAATGCAACTATATTGTTAAAAATTAAAATCATAATTTTTGGGTGGAAATACTCTTTTTGTTTTTAAAATTACACAATTTCGTTGCAAGTTCATGTATTTTGTTGGAAATTGACCTTGTTTAGTAGAAATTTAATATTTTGGTTGAAAATGTATCATTTTTGGTCAAAAATGCAATTGTCTAGTTAAAATATCAACTGTACATCTTCTGGGCTTTGAAAGTCGATTATTTCACTAAGAGTTGAATTACTTTGTAAAAAAAATACGATTTTTAACAAGGTTCTCTAATTATGGTTGAAAATTTAACTATTTGGTTGAAAGTTTAACTCTTTCATTGAAAACTCATATTTTTCGCTTAAAAAATTCGACTTTTTGTAGATAATTCGTCTTTTTTACTTTAAAATTAAATAATTTCTTCAAAAATTCATGTATTTTGTTTAAGATTTGTCTTTTTTTGTAGATCATTAATTTTCTTGGTCGGAAATTCATCTGATTGGTTGAAAATTTAACAACTTTGTTTAAAATTAATTTTTTCTGTTAAAAATTATTTATCTTTATCTGAAAATGTAACTATTATATGATTGATTAAAAATTAATCGTATATATTGGTTAAGTTGGAAAATCGTTTTTTTTTTATAGAAAATTAATCTTCATGGTCAAAAATTCACCTTTTCCCTTGAAAATTTAACAATTTTGTTGAAAATTCGTTTTTGTTCTTGTTCAATTTAACTTTTTAGCACAGTTTTTATCTGGAAATTGTACTATTCCATTTTTGGTTGAAACTTTATCCTGTACATTTTATTAGTTGAAACGCTAATTATTTGATAGAAAAATAATTTATTTTGTTGAAAAGTAAACTTTTGGGTTGAAAATTGATTTATCGTGTTAATTCAATTTACTTCCTAAAATTAAAAGAACTGCAAACTCAACTGTTTTGTGAAAAATTTTTCTGTTTCGATGAGTTCAACAGTTTTTAAAAAAAAATCTAAGCCTTTTTTATGAAGATTCATAATTATAAATGAATATTCATCTCCTTCGTTAAAAATTTAAGGATTTGGTTGAAACTTCGTTTTTTTTTAGTTGAAAATGAAACTGTTTTGTTACACCGTTCGATTTTTAAAATTGTCAATTCGTAAATAAGACTTTTGAGTTTGGATTTATAAATAAAAATGTAAAAATTATTCATATAAAGCGACTTAAAATAAACGTATTCAATTTATAATTTAAAAAGTTTCTAATTAAAAAAGAATTGTAATTAATCCATTTTTATTGATCAAAATAATTCAGTCTTTAACATTAAAAAATTTATTTATTTATTCTTCAATTCAAAGCATTGAAAGTAAGTTTCTATTTTTTAACCAGTAGTCCTTGAACTATTCCGTTTAAAAATAAGTTTACACTGTTTTGTAAAAAAACCATCTTTTTGGATTTGAAAATCAACAATTGAAAAAAAATCCTTATTGACTGAAAAGTCAACTCTTGTGTAAAATTAATATCTTTTCGGATGAGTTCAACAGTTTTTATTCAGAATTAAAACTTTTTTTGTTGAAGATTTATCATTTTAGCTGAAAATGTAATTATTTTGTTGGAAATTTGTTATTCTCTTTTTTTTTTAGTAGAACATTCAATTATTTTGATAGTAAGTTAATTTCTAACATTTTCAATTGGCAAACTAAAATTTTTATCTCTGAATAGCAATGCAAAAATATTAATCTGGAATAACTTAAAATACAAACAATGTAACTTTTATTTAAAAAATTTTTAGTTAAAAAATTAATTTAATCGTTCAATTTTTAATGTTACGAACTGACATTTTTTTGAATTATTATCATTTTGAACCTTTAAAATAATAGCGTAATTTGTATCTTTTAACCAGAAATTTCTAAAATGTTAAAGTCATAAAAATTTAAAAATGGTAATTTTGTATTTTAAAATAATTTAATTAAAAAAATTGTAAAATTGAAAGGTTTGAATTGGAACAGGAAATTTTTCAAAGCAATTGTATGTATTTCTGAATTGGATCAGAGATTTTTTGACAAAAAAATATAATTCAGATCTGGGACAAGTCATTATAAACAACTATGAAAAACTATACGAATTTGAATGAAAAACTATACAAATTTGAACAGAGTGGTTCGAAATAGAAAGCCTTAAATTGTTAAAATTGTAATGAGCTAAATTTTAAGTCCGAATAATATTCAAAATTAATTTAAAACTTGAAATTATTTGAAATAATTTGAAACACGATGTAGATTTTTGCAGATTTAATAAAAAAAGCTTTTGAGAATTGTAAAATATTCAAAAAGAATAACAAAAATTGCTGTAATTGTTAAAAAAATTGAAAATGATTTTCTTAGTTTGAAAAATTAATTTTAAGTGAGTATTTGAAAAGGTTTTAAAAATTTTAAAAAAGGAATCAGGACGATTTTAAGGCAATTTTTTTTATTTTGCAGTTTTTTTAATTCTGGAAAAAAATCGAATTAACACAATAAATCAATTTTCAACCCAAAAGTTTACTTTTCGACAAAATAAATTAATATTCTATCAAATAATTGGTATTGTACCTAATAAAATGTACAGGATAGTTTCAACCAAAAATGGAATAGCACAGCTTCCAGATAAAAACTGTGCTAAAAAATTGAATTGAACAAGAAAAAAAAAACGAATTTTCAACAAAATTGTTAAATTTTCAAGGGAAAAGGTGAAATTTTGACCAAAAAGATTAATGTTCTATAAAAAAACGATTCTCCGACTTAACCAATATATGCGATTAATTTTTAATCAATCATATAATAGTTACATTTTCAGATAAGGATAAATAATTTTTAACAGAAAAAATTAATTTTAAACAAAGTTGTTAAATCTTCAACCAATCAAATGAATTTTCGACCAAGAAAATTGATGATCTACAAAAAAACACTAATCTTAAACAAAATACATGACTTTTTAAAGAAATTATTCAATTTTAAAGTAAAAAAGACGAATTATCTACAAAAAGTTGAATTCTTTAAGCAAAAAATATGAGTTTTCAGTGAAAGAGTTAAACTTTCAACCAAATAGTTAAATTTTCAACCATAATTAAAAAAACTTGTCAAAAAAAACGTATTTTTTTTACAAAGAAGTTCAAATTTTAGTGAAAAAATCGGCTTTCAAACCCAAGAAGATGTACAGTTGATATTTTAACCAAACAATTGCATTTTTGACCAAAAATGATAAATTTTCAACCAAAAAGATTGAATTTCTACTAAACAAGGTCAATTTCCAACAAAATACATGAACTTTCAACGAAATTGTTTAATTTTAAAAACAAAAAGGGTATTTCCACCCAAAAATTATGATTTCAAATTTTAACAAAAGTTGCATTTACAACAGAACGACTTTAGAACCAAAACATATTTATAGTTGATAATTCAACCGTAAAATGTAATTTTTAATCAAAAAGTATAAATTTTCCATAAAACAATTTAATTTCTATAAAGAAAGACGACCTTTTAACAAAACACATGATTTCTTAATGAAAAATGGTATTGATTGTCAGTTTCAAAAATGTATTTTCAACGAAAGAGATGAACCTTCAAATAGAAAAAAATAAAAATTTTTAAAAAGTAGTTGAACTTTTAATAGAAAAGAGGATTTTTTTACAAAATAGTTACATTTTCAACAAAATAATTAATTTTTCAATCAAATAATTGAGTTTTTATACAAACGAGATGAATTCCATAATCGCCAATTTCTTTAATTTCTTTCAAATGCGGATCAAGATATAAACAAGACTGTTATAATATAACATAATTATAATATTATCATTATTAATATATATATATATATAATAGTATTATTATTTATATAATTTAATCGTGCACCTTCGAGTTTTCAAATTCAGAAGAGGAGAAATGGTTTGCGCGTGCAACTCAGTCATTTACAGCGTCTCCTACTATATTCACACGGACATAGCCCTGTCATAGTATTGGACCACATCTCGTTTCAGATCTGGGATCACTGGCTAGCAGTGCGAGCCTAGTACAGATTGTTGAAGTCGCAATACTGGGCATCTATACGCGGCCAGTACTTGTTGGTAACGCTATACAATGCTGCCTTGTACTGGTTCTGTAATGGCAAACCGCCGACGGACGTATCCGTACGTTTTTCATAAAGGATCTAGCCTATTAATTTTTTTAATTTCAGGAATAACCATCACAAGGCGTAATTTTTTGTAATTAACATTTTATTTGTGAAACATTGCTACGTTAGGCTGGCGAATTGTTTCAAATTTATAGAATTTATTTATACTTTGTATTCAATCCATTAATTCGTGGGTTAATCATAATCAATTTCACGTCTATACCCATTTTTGAATTATCTTGAAGCCATACAAATATTTTTAAAGATTTGTTTAAAATTTATAAATTGATAAAGACTCCGAGAACTTTGAAAGAAATTACAATAATTTGAAGAAATTTTCAAGATTTTCGGGTATTTATAAACTTCAAAGACATTTTCACCAGCTTTTTACTTAGAAGTAGTTTACGTGATTTGAAAACATTCGAAGGCATTTTTAAATTAATTTCATTACTTTTATGTAATTTTAAAGCTTTTGCATTACTTTAGGGTAAACAATGTTCTAAAATTTTTGAGGATATGAAGCGATTTTACAGGAAGTACGAGATTTTAAAACATTTCAAAATATGTAACATTATCTAATAAAATGTTTAAAGGCTGTCTATGATTTTGAGGGATTTAACAAATATTAATTATTTCAATACATTTCGCATGCAGTGGTAAAATATAATTGAAATATTTTATAATATTTTTAAATATTCCATTTTATTTTCAAGATATGTAAACAATTTCAAGGGATTTCCAAGGGGTTTAACAATTTTATGGAATTTTAAAATTTTAATGGATTTCACAGAATTGCTTGTGACGATCTGAAGAGATTTTCAAATATTTTGTATAATTCATTTGGAATTCGCCCTGAAATCTTATTAACTTATCGTAAATCCTATTCAGTTCTTTTAATTTCTTTAGAGTTCTTCTAAATTTATTTGATTTTACCCAATTGAATTACTTTTTTCATATTTGTAAATTAGAAAGTTTGTGAATATTTAAGCTTGCGAAAGCGAGGAACGCAACAAAAAGAAATTTGTCAAATATTATTTTTTGAAAGTGTTCAAATTTCTAAAGCAATATTTCAGTATATTTTGAAACTATCTCCATGATATGCTTCGATCAGACGATAATTAATATAGAGCGTTTTCAAACTTTCAAAGTTTATTTCCACTTCTTACGATTATTTTATATGAAAGCATTGTTCACAATTGTAAATGATGTGTTATGCTTGGATCGGACTGTTATGGTTTTCGAGACATGTCGTTTAGGCGTAATTTCTCTAAAAGTATTGTGAAAAATATGACTTATGTAGTATGTCTGGGTTAGGAAAATAACGAGCTATGTGTATGTGTTATCAAAAGTGAAATAATGTTTATTATATCAAAAACAGGCTTCTTCAAAGCTACCCTAATTTGGAAGAATTATTACATCCAATTTTTCATGTGAAAAGTGACTCCTAAAAGTATATATCATTCGAATCAGAATTTCAAGAAACGCTCAAATCCGTTGAGCGTCAGAGTAGTATTTTTAGCATATTTTTTGGGAACTTTAAAATTTCGTTAATTTCATTGGTGCCAAAGAGAAAGTTCAGAAATGAATCCAAGAAGGTTTTCTTGAGAACGGTGCCAGATGTGAATTCCAGTTTGCGTAGGTATAGTGCCCTTACGGGCCCTGCAACTTTCCGGGGTGAGGTAAAGGGTATGCATTGCATTGAGGACAACAGCGTGGGCGTGCCTAACGCTCTTTCTAGCATTTGGCCGCTAGGATCGGTAGTTACTTGCCTTAAATTTAACCCAAAAATGCTTTTCGTTTATGCATGTTTTTCAGCATTCATTTAAAAGCAATAATTCTTTCATACATGCTAATCTTTTCAGAAAGACTTTATCTAAGTTTCTGCGAAATACAATTTTCGACATTATCATTACAAGCCGAGAAATTCGCCTTAAAAAGTAAGGTAACTTTGACCAACCATATTTTTAATATAATAAACATTATTTCACTTTTGATAACACAAATCCATAGCTTATTATTTTCCGCACCCAGACATACCACATAAATTTTAAAGCAAAATGTTTTAATTTGGTAAGTTTGAAAAATAAAAAATAAATCCAGTAAGTCCCAGCAGAAGCTGTGAAGAGATTGACAAAGAATTTTAAACGCGAAAAGATTTTTAAAAATGCAGATTTTGGACAAGAGTTATCGTCTACAGAACTTTAATCGAAATGTTAACGCTCGAGTTAAACAGTTTCATTAATTGGCAGCAAATTAATCAATAGGAATGTTTTTATATTGATATAATTGATATATTTGTAAAATTATATTAATAATTAGATGATTAATTATATAATTAATATTCATTTCAAAATAATTAACAATCAATTATTAAGCAGTATATTCCATAATAGTCAATTAATTTATTAGTCTAATTAGTCATTAAAAGTTAAATTTCTTTTTTCTTAAGTTCTTTTAAATAAGCTTTCCAAGGGAAAGGTGTTGCGAGCATTTTTCGTCGATTTTATCGGTTGTACTAGTTTCTGAGATATAGGTGTATTATAGAAGTAGGGAAGTTATGTTGTTTCACAATTTATAAAATGTTGATGAAAAAAAATGAATGACAAATTTCATCATTTTAAGTTATAATTTTGGAATTTTCGAATATATTTTGAATATACTGTTCGGATGTTTGAATCTTTAAAACAGAAACCTGTTTTCATATATTAATCAGTAGACTGCTCCTATTTAAAAAGCAATTAGAGCTGTTTGCTACATATGTACGGTTTATGTTATTACAAGCAAACATAGTAACTTATTGCTTTTTGAATATCCTGAAGTTTCCTACCTATTTGGATTCAAGACTTTGGCAAATGTTTAGAAGAGCGAAGTAAAAAATTGATTTAATTTTAATTAAATTTTTAATTTTTAAGTGTATCTTATTTTATGTTAGTTGCCCACCGCACTCAATTGATTCAAAATCGTACATTTTAGACCTTAACAAGATTTAACATAAAATTGCTCTACAGAAAATTATTCAGAAACCTTTTTTATTTCTTTAGATAATCGAAAGAATGTTGTTCCAGTGCCATGACACCGTCTATTTAGATAGGTTAAAATTGTTTATATTGAAGGTTATTCACTATATTTTCACGAACTTTGTAACTCAAAACTGACTTTCTTTTTTGTGCGAATGACTATCATGCACTGCGATTTCCTCAATATTTGATTTCTTATCTATTTCAATGAAATAATTTGGTTATGTACTTCAATTGGTAGTTTTATTATTTTATACCAGTGAAGTAGAAATGAATGACACCTTTTTTGTATTTACTTAAAATTCTTTAAAGTTAGCAGATTTTTTTTCTTATTCACAAAATATGTCTCGCCGCTTTGGAATTATCAGACAACGTACTCTGAATATTTATTTAATATTTGAAAAACAAGAAGTCAAAATCGTATTTTTACAATAAGTAAAAAACAATCATTTTGATATATTTTCATTCCATTAGTTGCATTCAAGTGATAGTTTTGAAAAACAGAACTTATCACAAACGGTTCATTTTTGCAAATTCTTTTAAAGTTTGGAGCTTCTTTTGAAAAAAATTATTTAAAAGAAACATTGGTTTCTTTCTTCGAAGAAAGTATTAATATACACAAAAATGTTTTATTCTTTGTCACTGATCTTTAACTGAAACGAAAATTCTTATTATTTTAAAGAAGGGCTATTTTTGTTTGACGATTCCGCAATGCATCCTTTTCGCATCCTTACCACATACATTTTCAAATAATGTTAATAATTATATGTTTCATTCAGAAATATAAGAAATATATTTCACTTTTACAGTTTAGCTAGAACATAGCCCGAGTCAAAATTAAGACACTACTTTGAAGTTGCAGCTCCTTATTAGAACCTGCTTCGACCCTATTTAAACTTACAGCGCCTGCTTTAAACTTTTAACTCCTAGAGAATGAAACATTAGAGCCTAATTTGAGGCTGTAACACCTTTCTGAAGCTACTTTGAATCTTTAAAGCCTACATTTTTATAACTCAAGATCCTACTTTGACGCTCTTTAACCTCTCCTTCAATAGTGACATTACATTGAATATTTTGAACCTACAATGTTCAAACTTCATGAAAATAAAGTAAAAATTATTTTTTACTCAGATTAATTGAACTCTCATTGGTCATCTTAATGACTGAATGCACACTCACTTAAGAAACATATTTAATTCAAGATTTAACCTAATTTTCATTAATTATTTATATATAAATCAATACTTCTTTGTAATGCTTAATCACAGAAAAATATTTTCTCGTAACTGAAAATGTTGAAAATTTGCATGAGAATGATATTCATCATGGGAAATTACTAAATATTGTCGATTAATAAGTCATTATAAACTATTTGATCAATAATTAGTGACAAAGTGTGTATTCAAAAGTCATGTAGGGATTGAAAATCGCAACAAATTATAAGAATAATATATTTTCTTTAGCTAACGACAAATATCATAAATGAAATATAAAATTTGAAAAATATGTTGAAATATATATTTATTAATTCTAATTGAATTTACTGATTGTTATTAAATTTTTATTATAGTATTACGGTCAATTTATTTGCAACATGATTTCATGGAGAAAATATATATATTTTTTTTAATTGATCAATTTTCTCATTATACTTATTTATAATTATAATTTATGTACTAATATACAATTTTCTAGCAGAATTCGCCTAAGAATACTATGAGATTTCCATTAGTAGGGGAAAGTCAAAAAGGCTTTCTTAGTTATGAAATTTCCCTGTTTCTAGGTTTTGAGAAAACTTCTTTGCTGGAGTCAACAGGAGTGAATAGGATCGCTGCAATTGAAAAGTAGGGAGTCATTCGGAAACATTCGGCGACATTCGGAAATGATCGGAAAGAAGTCAGAGAGTGGGACATTCGGAAAAAATCAGAAAGGTTCGTGAGACAGCTCGAGTTTCGGAAAGTAACGGAAGCGAAGTTCACATAGCCCTTTCCGATTCTCTTTCCGAACTCTTTCCAAAACCCTTTCCGAATTCTTTCCGAAACCTTTCTGAATCTTTCCGACATGGTCTTTCCGATCCTGTCCTTTTTTCCGACAGGATAATTTGTATTGCGTTCTTTAACCAGATATTTTGCATAAAAATTCCAAATGTGGGAAAATTAAAAAAAAATTGTAGACCACCCTACCGATAGAAATCTCCGAAATTTCACTTAAGATTCTCAGGATGAGAGAAGCTTCAGGGGATATTCTCCTCAGCAAATCAGGTCGGTTTTTTTTAAGATTAAGGTATCTCGTTTAAATGTTCTGAATATTTCAGATATCCAATTTTCTTCTATATGTTTAAAATTGGAGCTTGCAAATCGAGCTTGCAGATAGCCTGAAACGGGCCAAGATTTTTCGCCAGATAATATTCTGAGATTTTCTATCGGTAGGGCATTTTTTTAAGATTTACAAATTCTATGAACGGATATTCATGGTACTCGAAAACTTGAAAAATGTATTATAATGACTTTCTTCGATGAGTAGAAAATTATCAGAGTTACAGCATTTACAAGATCCAAAAAAACGAACAAAAAAAACATTTGAAGCCAAGCGAAGCGCGATATGAAAAAACTATGCAAGATGCGAAAAAAAAATTAATCAAATAAAATTATGCATTCTAGAAAGATCTACAAATTTCTAATCAAACACTTTTTTATAGGTCGCGTAATTTTTTTATTTGTAAAGAACAACATCCAAAATAAAGAAATAAAATTTGTGGACAAATGACATTAGCTACACTGAGAAAAAAATTTGGTTGATTTAAAAAAATTTGGTTGGATTAAACAAATAAATACATTGCTATATGGTCAATCAAATGTTTGCGTGATTCAACCCATTTTTTTGTTAATTAAGTTTGGTTGATTATAATAAAAATTTTGGTTAATCCAACCAAATATTTGGTTTGATCCAATTAAATATGTTGGTTGATCAACTAAATATTTGGTTAGGTCAACAATCGTCGTAACAATGGTCGTAAACATGTATAGAAGGGGTCTTTCTCATTAATTTAAACTTTTGACAAGGTGACTTGCAGAATCAGAAAACCGCATTTTCACCAAAGACAGAAGGGCTTTTTCTGTATACTTGTTTGGGATTCTTTCATCAATGGTGATCATTATGAATTTCGAGGTTAGATTGCCCGCACCGGTGAACTAAACTGCACCTTGGGAACTATAAGTTGTACTTACATTCAAAATGTTCTGCATCTTGTTGCAGACCCCAGTTTTGCTATAAATTTGATACTGTGAGTAGCCAGGTGTACGTAGAACTCATTTTTTTGTAAATTCACGATACGACGCACGATCTTTCGGATTCTTTTCGTTACGCAAACTGGCTTTCGGTATTTATAGTGTAGTTAATGGAACTGTTTGGTTAATTCAATCCAATTATCTAGTTACTTTAAACAAATCATTTTCTAATAAATGATATATTCCGCTCAACACATTTATTTTGTTGAATCAAATGAACATGCTCACATAAATAATTACTTTGAATTGAACAAATTAATTCGTTGTGTTTTCTAAATATAACCAAAGGTTTATTTGAGCTGATCAAATTTTTTAGTTGCAACAAATAAAGTTGGAACAAACGGTTTTGTTGAATCAACTTAATCTTTTCTCTGAGTGTACGAAAAAAAACTAATACAAAAGTTATTCATCAAAAAAAGAGCTACAAATTTGTTAGTAATTATTTTTTGATAGGATGCTCAGTTTTTTTTATTCGAAAAAAACAACATTAAAAATACAAAAATTAAATTTTTGTATAAACGCCACAAGCTATGAAAAAAATGAATAGACAAAAGTTGTTCTCCCAAAAAAGAGTGCACACTTATTGAACTTTTTGATTAATAGTTTTTTCACAGGACACCAACTTTAGGCTTTAATTGTAAAACATAACATGTAAACTATATATTTTTTTAAGCGGCACAATCATTTTTAGATAGGACCAATAGATTTTATTCTAATTGCAAAGAAAACGATTAAAAATAAAAAAATTAAATTTTGGTGAAACGACACACGAAACGAAAGAAATGATCAAACAAAAGTTGTTCAACAAGCAAATATCTACAAATTTGTTATAAATTTTGGTTATAAAAATATATTAAAAATAAAAAAATTAGCTTTTTGGAAAAAGGAAACAAGCTACAATAACATTTTACTTCACAAAATTTGAGGTCTAAATTATATCTACATATTTTTAGTTTGAATCGTCAAAATGAACATTGAAGATAAACATATTACATTTATGGAAAAAAGACACAACTTGCAATAAAATTTTAAGTAACCATTTTTTTGAAGAAGATAGGCATTTTTTAAATAATAAAAACAAATCAATAAAGATACGTCTGTTTCAACACCAATGTCCCGGATCGAGCTGCTGATATAAATACAGGGTGGGCCGTTTAAAGTGGAAACATTTGTTTCTAAAATAAAACATAACAAAAAACACTTTCTTCTTGTTCATGTAGATAAACATTTATTTTAGTTCAAGGAGATTTGTTCCAACTACTTTTTGGCCATGATATCGCGTAAATGGCTACCGTTCGCCTTAACGGCCAAATGTGCTCTCTTTTCCATATTTTGCATCACATTTGTCAATGTTTCGGATGAATAGTCGGCGATTTCACGTCGTATGTTGTTTTTTAATTGAGCTAGAGTTCTTGGCTTGTTGACGTATACCTTAGACTTCAAATATCCCCACAAAAAAATCTAGTGCCGTTAAATCGGGTAATCTGGGTGGCCAGTCATGGTCGCCATTTTTCGATATGAGTCGTTCTGGGAACAATGGTTTCACTAACTTCATTGTTTCTCGAGCTGTGTGGATGGTCCATTTGGTATAATTAAGGCGACTCGGATAATCGTTTGGGTTTAGTGTTTGTCCCATTTGAATTTTGTATGGAAACATCTTCAAATCGCAACGAATTATGCGTCAGAGAGTGGTCCGAGCGATGCCCATTTCCTGAGAACGGCGAAGACTCGATGTCGTTGGATTCTCCTCAATACTGCGTCGCACGGCTTCGATATTTTCATCGGAAAGTCTTGTTCGTTGTCGGGACGAGTGCCTGGCGTTACTAAGACTACCGGAGCTCAAAAATTTTGCGTATAAACGCTTTATAGTGTTACCACCTGGAGCACTTTTAACTTTATTTTTTTTATGAAATGCACGTTGAGCATTCACAATTGAGAAGTTATTTTGAATGTATAGCTGAACAATTTCAGCACGATCTTTTTGAGTGTACTGTTCCATGTTAAAAATCTCCTTCGAACGACGTTTCAAACTGGGCATAACATTAGTCGATATGAAAACTCTATCAAAAGTTACAGGGTTGCCAGATGCTTCCACTTTAAATGACCCACCCTGTATAATGTGCAGAATTCCTGAAAATAAAACCAAAAATTGAACGACCAAATTTAGACAACCACTACAAAACTTTCCTATCGCAACTTGAAAAAAGATTTTTAAATATTTTGAAAAAGAAAAGAAAAAAATTTTTCTTTTTTTTTGGTTAAAATAAAAAAAGAGGAAAGAAAAATGAGAAGGCAAATAAACCAAATTCCCGTCCTTCTCTTTTTATTTCTTTCGTCTTTTTTATTTTTATTATTTTCAAATCACAAAAAACATATCTAAAAAATAATGATACACGTCAATTAAGTAAATAAAATAAAAAGTTTCAGCAGACAGGAATAGCAACGACAACAATATGATTAATAATTAGTGTAATTAATTATATTTAGCACTGAGTTTTCATCAATTTTGATTTTCCTTTACTTTTCCTATTTGTGATGTGTTAATGACGGATATTTCAGGTATGCTTATCACCGTTTTGCCTTTTGACCCTAACCGGATATTTCAGGTATGTTTGTGATGAGTTTGCATTTTGACCCTCACTTGAATCTCGGATGTCAGGGAGAGAGGATCGTGGCTTCGTCGATCTTTCTGCCTGCTCGAATTTGTCACGTTAATTACATTTTATTTTATTTTTCCTTTATAAGGGTGCTGTATGAATGTCGAAAAGTTCATTATTTTTTGCAAATGTTTTTTTTTATTGTAATGTGATAATAATAAAAATGAAAAAGACAAAAGTAATAAAAAGAGAAGAAAGGAGAGTTTGTTTATTGCCTTCTCATTTTTCTTTTCTCTGTTTTATTTGTATATAAGAAAAAAAAATTTCCCTTTCTTTCCTAGAAATTTTTGCCTATTTTCAAATTCCAAGAGGAATGTGTTCTGGTGGTTTTCCAAAGGTGTTCTTCAAAAAGTTTTTTTGATTGTGTGTAGAAGAAATGATGTTTTAACTAAAAAAAATATTTTTCTTGAATAACTAAATTTACTGATGAAAGATATTTCAAATCTTGTTAATTTATTTATGTAAAAAATTTCCAGAATCAGAAGTGAATTAGAAGCATGTTTACAAGATGAAATTATGAATCTTTGAAACATCAGATTTTCCTTAATCAAAAATTTGTAAGCAATGATAAAAAACATGAGAACAGATTTTCTATTTTGATTGATCAGCAAACTTATATTCAAATTCCCGATTTATTCACAGACATTCTCAGATTAAGTGAAGGTTTTAATAAGCGTCAAAATTTGTCAAGTGGGCAACTTTCTTTTTATGGATTGTGCTTTTTTCGGGAATGCGTGATAAGTTGGAGTTTCACATAAATACAGTGGCCCTAAAACATTTTTGAAAAATTTTCAATTTTTGAGTCGTTATTATTATTGAACGTTTTTTTAGCATTGTTCTCGTAATTAATTTTTTTCTCTCGATCGATACAAACAATCGCCATAATTGTTCGCAAGTTTCGTTAAATATGTTCATTCTATAAAATAAAAATCATTTTAACATTGTTGCATAAATATTGATGAAATTAGGAACAATTTTTATAAACAAATAGAATTCATTCTAACTTCTCAATTTATTTCAATGCTTTAGTTAACTAATTATGATAGCTCCTTTAATTAGGAAGATTTTGGTCAAAAAAATTAGGGAAATCGCATATCATCAAAAGTTGTGCGTGTTTTCGTGTTGACGTTCCGCGCTCCATGCCGCGCGACGCACGATATTCACGACGTTGAAGTTTGCCACAGATATGCATTTCAAAGTTCTGTAATTAATTTTAAAAAAACTAAGAGTCACATCAAAAACTTAAAAACACCTCTGGATTCGTCTCGTAAATATCTCGGTGTGCATTTTTTGTTTTTTTGTTTAAACAATTTGTTAAACAATTACGCCATTGATTATCTTTCTGCAATTTTTATAAACATAGTATGCATCGGATGGAAAAACCAAGTGCACCATTCCATTCCTGTTTATAATAATTGCAGGAAGATAACAAATGGCGTAACTGTTTAACAAATTGTTTAAACAAAAAAAAATGCACACTGAGACATTTCCGAGAAGTATCCCGAGGTATTTTTACTTTTGTGATATGACCCTTAGTTTTTTTTAATTACACGACATTCAAATCTATATCTACGGGCACGAAGCAACAGTACGCTAAACAACAAATATTCTAATTGTTTAAAAAATGGATTTACAAAAAATACAAAAATGCTCATCTAGATATTTTCGTGAGGAATGCAATGGTGCACTTGATTTATCGATCCGATGCATACATTGTTTATAACAATTGCAGAAAGATAACGACTGGCGTAATAATTTAACAATTTGTTTAAACAAAAAAATGCACACCGAGACATTTCCGAGACTACATACATCACGCGCACTTCACGCGGCATGGAGCGCGGAACATCAACACGAAAACACGCGCAACTTTTGATAATATGCAAATTCTCTAATTTTTTTTACCAAAATCTTCGTAATTAAAGTAGCTATCGTAATTAGTCAACTAAAGCATTGAAATAAATTGAGAACTTAGAACGAATTCTATTTGTTTATAAAAATTGTTCCTAATTTCATCGATATTTATGCAATAATGGTAAAATGATTTTTATTTTATAGAATGAACATACTCAACGAAACAAACCAAAAATTATGGCGATTGTTTGTATCGATCAGAAGAAAAAAAAAATTGCGAGAACGATGCTAAAAAAGTTCAATAATAATAACGACTCAAAAAATGAAAATTTTGCAAAAATATTTTAGGGCCATTTTATTTATGTGAAACTCTAACTTATAACGCATTCCCGAAGAAAAATCACAACTCCTAAAAAAAAGTGGCCCATTTGACAAATTTTGACACAAAACCGTTTGGTAAAAAGTAGGTCGAAACAAATGATGGAAATAGTTAAAGATGTCGAATCAAGTATTCACAAAATTCCGATACTAGATAAGCAAAATTTCCGAAACAAAGTGTTACACTTGTTAAAGAGCTTTGTTTATCAAATAAATATTACAAAATAAGTAAAAAGAGACACTTTCAAGATGCTTGACAATTGGAGCAAAAAGGAATTTTAGGAAAACTTATAAGATGAACTGATATTAATACTGAAGACACAGGTTTTGACAGGTGTTATGGTTTGAGATAGATTCACAAAGATGGCTATTTTTTGAGAATGGTTCTTTCAACTATTAATACTCCCACTACATTGTTGGAACAAACTTTAATTTGATTTTCAAATACTTTATCACAGCATTAAAATACGATATTAAAAATAGCTGGGAATTTCAAAAAATTATTTAGAAATGGTTCAGGATATCTATGTAATTATTTATTTTGATATTGTTGCAATGTTTCCTTTTATACGCCTCAAATTAGTTGAACAGGCAATTTCAAATAGATGGGACAATATTAAAACACGTATTCGAATATGTCAAGAAAAAAGATATCAGAGGGTGTAGATTTATTATGAACTCAACATATTTTAACATTAATGGATCTTTTTAGCGGAAAAAGTTTGGTACAGTCATTCTTTAGTCATTTCTTCGATTTTAGCGGAAATTGTAATGGAAGATTCGGGGGTTCTTGTTTTCAGAGTTTTTTGAGAAAAATCAAGAAGATGCAATTTTTGCCGATTTTCAAGAAAAAATCATTTTAAAAATTGCGAACGGATGGTCATTGAGTCGGTATAAAAGTATTTCGAAGCGTCGGTATCTCCCTGGTAGAGGGCTCGGCTAATAACCGCAAGGTTACGCGTTCAATTCACTCTATCCGTACTTCTTTTTTTATTTATCAAGATGCTGGTTTACTCCATTTTTTAATAAAATTTAATAAAATTATACCTCTTAATGATTATTTATTCCTTATTTTCAACAAAAACTCTGTTTATCGTATTTTTATTGTCACATATACATAATAGCCAATTATCCTGATTTCGCTAAAATACACTTTCCAGACACTTCTGATTTTTGTTAGTAAATATTTATGAAATGAGTTACTGCATCCACTGGTATTTTGTATTTATTATTGAAATTTTTGTTTGAAACACTGTATTCCCACTTTAATTTAAAAATATAAATACTAGAATCTATGGAAGTATAAAGAATTTTAATAAAATGCAGAATTGTATAAAAGCGGGATAATAAAAAGACAATAAACAGAATTGTTATTAAAAATAAGGAATGAATAATCATTAAATAGCATTACTATATTCAATATTAATCAAAAATGGAATAAAAAAGCATTTTGGCTTCGTGATGGGATCACATCACTGAATTTCTGTATTGGGGTAACCAAAGGAAGCGCTCAAGTGGCATAGCTCACCATTACTGCCGTACCACATACTGTAACCTCTCCAGTATGGGTAACCTTGTCAATAGTAATGCTAACGCCAGCATAGGCGTTGTTATGAGAGGAAAGCTCAAACCCTATCGCGATGAACGGGTAGCGAAATCCACAGGGAATGTCTTTGAAATCAGCTGTTTCCCAGAAACGATGTCCTTCATGCTTCGCTTTAATTGTGTGTTATAATCGCAGAGGACGTGAAGCACTTTTTTCTAAAGAAAAACTGCATTTTCAACAGTGAAGTTAACTACTTATTTGAGTGATATTGGCCTGTGATTCTGTTTACCAATACTCTTCAAAAGGATGCTTTGCGGAGGCATGCGAGGTTCTGCAGTGTCCTTAAATCGCTCAAATCTTCTATATTAGGGCATACTCGAAACATCTCATCTGAGCAAATCACGGTGAGAATATCATTCTTTTACATGTAGTCTTCGACCCTCGGGATAATGTCACCAGATGTTATCATAGCAATCTTAATCTGGACGGCTGCTTCAATAGCCAATGTATGTTCTCAGCTGAGTTCCTGTTGCGGGGTGTACCGCAATACCTTTTTTCCCCTTAGGGGCCTTCCCGCACCCAGCACTCACGTTAACGTTAGATTTGTTAAGGTGACGATTGAAAGCCTCGTTCTCAGCTCTAGTACTTGAAGGTCTTTGAATCGCATTACCCCATTGTTGACATTCAGGAGATTTAAGCCCTTTACTAGTTCCCATGTTTTCGGGAGAATAAATATTCATGGAGGGTGTCAATAAAGATGTGTCTCTTATTTTCTTCTGAATGTAAAGAAACCATTATGTTTTGACGAGTTGTTTCGAATATATTGGGCAGCCTTTACAGAGCCCCGCTTGCAGGGATAAGGCTTTGTACAATGGCAGCCCCCCCGGTATCAATACACCGTTACAAGAAAGCATACCCCAATGCCATACAACCGCACCTACGGTATTTGGCACATCCGAACTTAGGAGATAGTCTAGTTAAATTATTTTGAAAACATGTCTTTCCAGAAAAAAACATATAAAGTTTTTACATATATATCCGGTGGATTCATATATCTGTTCAGTGAATGAAATCACCATTAAATCTAACAAACAACCCATGGAAGTAAGTTGTTGGCGATTATTTGGAAAAGGTGCATCTGAGTTATCCTTTTGACGAGAAATAGTACTAAAAAGAAGCAATGTTCACGCAGGATAGCAGTTCGATGGTTAAAAAAGGTAACTAAGTCATATTACGTAATTACAAAGGCCCACAAAATAAAAAAAAGTTGTCTGTATGAGACAAGTGACTAGGCTAACTTTATGGGTTTTGAGCCCCTGAATCTGAATCTGGTTTCAGAATTTCTCGTACACGTCTCAGTTTTTCCCTAGATGCAGAAAATAGGGTAAAACCTAGGTATATTTTGGACAATAATTTGATAGTATCAGTATACGAAAGAATAAACTTACGGGTGTCATATTCTTATGTGTTGGGGCTCATAAAGACCAAATTCATACATAAAATTTCCCATTGCAAATAAATAACAAAAATGCCATATCCTTTGTAGTTTTGCACTCTCAATCTAAATCTGACCACTAAATTTTTTGGGCTTGTACCATTTACTTCTAGATGCAAAAGTAGGGAAAACCCTAGAGATTTCCTGGTCACGCAGGCCCACAAAAAAAGTTGTCCGCACGATATAAGTGACTCTGCTATATTCATGAATTTTGAGCTGCTTAATTCGAATCTGTCCTCAGAATTTCTCGTACATGTCACCGTTTTCCCCTAGATGCACGAAATAAGGAAAAATCTAAGAATATTCTAGACCTTCTTTTGATAATACCAGTCTGTTTCCCCTAGGTTGGAAATTCTAGAGAAAATGAAGATCTTTCTCAGATTATATAGATTTATACGAAATAAATTCATATCCTTCGCAGTTTTGCGTGCGAAATCAGTCACGCGTCTCGTGCAGACAACTTTTTTTGTGGGCCTCTGTGACTTAGGCTTTTCCCTACTTTTTGCATCTAGGGAGACAATGGTACAAGCCCGAAAAATTTACTAGTTAAATTTGAATTGAGAGCGTGAAACTGCAAAGGCTATGGCAGTTTTGTTATTTTTTTCCATATAAGCCTGTATAAAATGAGCAAGACCTTCAATTTCCATAGATTTATCCTAGATAGGGGAAACGGATATCACACTAGGGAAGTTTTGTGTATGAATTTGGTCTTTACAAGTTCCAACACATAAAAATATGACACCCTTAAGATTATTCTTCCGTATACTGGGATTATCCAAATAATCTCTAAAATATCTCTAGTGCTTTCCTATTTTCTGCATCTAGGAGAAAACTGAGACGTGTAAGAAATTCTGAGGCCAGATTCGGATTCAGCTGCTAAAAATCCATGAGGGGAGCTTAGTCACTTGTCTCGTGCAGACAACTTTTTTTATTTTGTGGGCCTGTGTAATTTTTTGAGCTCATAATTTTAATGTATATGAAAAAATACGAGTAAGAAGTTCTGACTCGCGCCCTCCGAAATAGTTTACACACGGACCCTGTCCCCCTTAATACGTGTAGCGGCGAAAAGGTATATTAGCACAGAGAAAGATGAGAATGGTACCTTTTCAGACGTAACAGGATGACGAGAACACTCATGCGACACATAAACACTCAAACAATACAAAATTAGAACCGAAATTAAATATCTGGAACACTGTTGGTGGAGTGGAGGCCGAATTTGAGCTTGCAGCCTGCGCGCTCTTTCTCTTGCATATATCTCGACATTGGCTTGGTGTTTCGGTGAAGATGCATATGACTAAAATTCTGGGGCAGACTATTCTCTATAAATATTATTCATTAATTTTTTGTCATTTAAGCAATTAAAGATTATATTAACATTCTCAAAAAAAGATCAGTGACTCATTTCTTGAAAAATTTATTAAAGAGTATGTATATAGTTATAATGCATTAACTAATTAACAAACAAAATGTAAACAACAACTAAAATTATCTTCGATATATCGAGTCTCTATACCTGAAAATGAAGAAAGCAGACGTCTATACCCGTACAATGGAAGCCTATTCACAATTAGGCGTAGAACAAATGCTGCCCAGATAGCAATTGGTGCGCGCACGTTTCGCGCACGTCAATGCGTGCGTACATGCACCCGGAGACAAAAATATGCGACGCACATGTGCGCGCACTATGAGTGCATTTTGCAATCTGCTGAAGCAAGTAATATAAATAAATAATTATTAGCTAATATAGACAAGAATTTTGAATTTAAAGTTTAAAAAATTGCAAAGAATCATGTCTAATAAAATAATTGCGTGCAAAATCCAAGGATATAAAAATAAAATACAAGTTTAACTTTATATTATGTTTCTTATGCATAGCTTGGTTTTTTATTAATTAGTTGGAAAGCTTAATAAGCCTCATTTCTACAATAAAATTTAAGTACATATATACTTTCTCTTTCAAAGAAAATTACAAACATTTATTCGCGTAAATTTTGTTAAAAATACACAGCAATCACTACTGCGCATGTGCCAGATATCCGCGTTTCCTACCACTAGTGCTGCGACGCCTGCCGGCGCAGGATTGCCACATTGAGTTCTGGGAATTGTACGCACGTTAGCAAGAGATTGCACTGAAAAGTCTGAAATTGTACTTTCGACTTCAGCGCCTCGGAATAGACTTTATCTAACAAGATTTTAGCGCGAAATTCAAAAGTTGATATAATAAAAATCTTGAGTTATGTCAACTATCGCTTTTTAAAGTTTTTCTTTCAAAAAATGATAAAGTTTTTTAAAATTTAGGAACTTTTTTTTTATAAAAAAAATCTGTTAAAAATGAAAAATATTTTCCAAATACAAAATGTCAATTAATTATTCATGATGTAAAAAATAATCCATGTACATGAGAGGTTGAAATGACGGTCTGTATAAATATAATTTTTAATTTTTATTTGGCGCGCCAATAGCGACTAATGAGGGCCGCTGCGCCAGTTAAGCGCAGTAGCTCAACATGCCAAAGTTGGGATCACTGCTTTGAAGTCTAGGGTGAAATCCCATGCAAGCAAAACGTAAAATGAACAGCCAATTACAGAACAACTCTAGATTTCGATCTTCTCAAACGTGTTCTTTCATTGGCTGTCATTATCTCCATTTCTCTAATGAATGAACACATGAGCCAACGAACGAATGATAAATGTGTACTTGCTGTTGTGATTCTTAGTGAAGAAAAAAGCTAAAATAAATTCTTTTTTTAAATTTTGTACTCAAATGTACTGAAAAAAGTACAATGTCGAGTGTACTGAAAATTCAAGAGGCGTACTCACCACCCGGAAATAGTACGCAAAAAGTGCAATTGTACTCAAAAAGGCAAACAATGTGCCGGCGCACTCTCGTTCTTAGCGCAAGACGCTTATTCGTTCGCGTCGTGTACCGTGTGTGCTTCGGTCGATGGTATCATTGTGGTATTATTGTGTTATTATTTGTTTTACTTCGTGTATTTTTATCCCTAATTGTTTTAATGCAGGGAAAAGTGCAAGAAGGATTATTTCAAAGGGATTAAATAATAAAAGGTTTCGTGTAAAAGAAAGTGTGTTAAGTTTTTCATATAACCTTAAATTTGTTGTGATGGCGTGTGTTTGGTTTTTATTTGTATACACGCGCGTAGTGCCACTAACCAAAATTCGAGCAAGTTCGGCTGCGAGTTGAGATAAAAGATTCAATTTTTAGTTAGTTTTTTTTCACTCCCCTGTCATTCTATATTTTTCAGGGAATGTACCAGAGTCACGTCAATAATTGTACGCGGTTTATTATTCGGCGGTTTTGTGCAATTTCATTCATTTTTAATTCTAACTGTTTTAATTTTACATTTCTTAAATAAAAATTGAATATTAAATCTTGCTGGTTCTTTTCTTTTTCATAAACAAAACAATTTTAAGATCCTACTTACGCGCGCACTAAGTGCTTTCTCCTTGCACAGACATGCGTGCAGGCACGACGGGCCGGGCACATGCCCCTCCATGTATGACACATTTGCGTACCAGGAATGTGCAATTGCGCGTAACTGGAGGTTTTTTACGTAAAATACCTAAACCAAGTATTTTACGTAGAAAACAGATAAAATACCTAGTAAATTACGTGCCAAGATAGCGGACCTGTAGAACTGTGTGTAACCTCACTTTTTTGAATTTCTGGTGCGGGCATTTGCAGTATTTTTTTATCTAATGCGAATATTTTTAATTAAAAAATAATAATGTCAACTAAACTGAAATAGAGAAAACACAAAAACACTTCGGGCTTACATAAATTCCATGTGATGAGATTAATTTTAAGCGTATCCAAGTAAATAAAAATAATCCAAATGGAGCGCAATTTTTTATTTTTGCAACATAATATTAAAGAATGTTGCTTGTAAGCGGCTTTTGGGACACAGTTATGTAAATGATTTTGAAATATTGTTACATTTGTTTATTTAAATATTTATAATTGAAATTTGTTTTAGGCAGGGGGGGGGGGAGGGTGCTTCCACTTCACTGCCCAATGCAAAAAATGTGTCACGAAAGTTGAAAACGGCCATGCGACGGCGCTAGTAGTAACTTTGTTCTACAGAACCATGCAGTACTATAGGCAAAATGGCATAAAAATTATCAAATAAATCTGAAAAACACTCTAAAATCATTTTTTCTTCATATTGTAGAGTCAAGTAGTAAATGAGACTTATTTACTTACCTATTATTTTGTTTAACATAGGAAAAAGCGGCAAAATTGACATAATTTAAATGTTTTAAAATTACATGGATATTCAGAATTTATAAAGAATAATAAAAAAAAAAAAATAACGAATACACAAATTAATGAAAAAAAATTCCGAAAATATATATTATTATCGAATTATAAAATTTTCCACATTTCTAATAACGAAAAGATTGTTAATTAACAAAAAATAAAATCCCAAATTTCAAAATATCCAAAACTAAAATTTACCGACTTAAAGACCGACTTTTAAAATAAACGAATTATTAAGTTGCCGCAAAATGTTTTATTTCCCGAAATTTAGAATTGTGCAACATAGTTAATTGATTATTAATTTATAAATAATTATTGTGATTATAAATAAGGCAAACAATTTAATGAATCATTGATTAATAATTTATTAAATATTTTCGGAAATTTTAAATTTCGTCAAACTTAAATGACAGAAATGAAAATATTTATGAGAATTTAACAATTCGTTTATTTTATGATTCGGCAATTTTTTGTTGTTGCTAATTTATGATTTAGTTATTCTTTCATTCGTTATTTTGTATTAGTCCCGGATATTCAAACACTTTTAAATATAGTGATGAAGAGCTAATTTTTTTATATTGCCGCTTTACAATATAATGCTACTATATAATAAATATCATTATTATATCTATATACGACAAACAAGGAATATGAAACATGCTTTATTATTTTTTTCTATTCCAATGAAATAACCAACTATTAAATCTGATATTTTTTAATCAATTATACTTTGTAACGAAGCTAAAATATTTTAACATTTGTACGTCACTCTTAAAGAAAGAACATAAACGAACATTTTGTTATCTTTGGCAACATTTACATTAATGGAAAATTATTTTTCGCAGTATTATAATAAATTAATGTTGTAATTAAATTCTGAGAATTAAGAATAAGAAAATAAGTAATATTATCTTGTTTTCAAATTTATAGAAATATAATTTTCATAAGATTTTTGAGAAAATGTAGAAACTTTTTAAATATTTCAAGGGTATTAAAAAAGAATCTAGACATTTTTAAAGAACTTATTTTATTATACATGATTTTTCAAAATATTATGAAAAATTCCAGTCTCCAAATTTAAAAAAATCACCTTACAATCTTCTAAATTTTCCCAGAAATTCAGAAAAAATGTGTTTATTCTCTTGAAAACATTCAAAATTATTTTCAGTTCTACTAAATATTTCTTGATTCTGCTCGATTTTTGGTCGTTTTTATTTTGCAATATTACCAAATTGAAACATTTTTCTTTAAAATCTTCTAAGCTATTTTTTAGAAATTTTCGAAAATCCTTTGTTATGTTTAAAAACCTTTTTCAATTTTCTCTTATACTTCATTGTTCAAAATAAAAAATTATTTCAAACTTTCACACAAATATAAGGAAAATTCTTCTTTTTTTAAATTTTGTCCGACCTTTTAAGCCTTCTAATTTCTAAAAATTATTTAAATTTACCTGCATTTTTTATTTATTCTGCAAGATTTTAAAAATTGCCCTAAAATCTGCCAGCTTCTTCTTTGACCACTTTTGAAATCTTCTAAAATCTTTTTAAATAATTTCTTTAAAATCTTTCAAACCCTTTTTAACAATTTAAACATCTCCCATGAATTTCAAGAATTTTTTTCACATCCTGACAAAATTCAGTTTACCTAAAAAATTTGCATAACTTTAAAAATTAATGAAAAATGGTCACAACGTCTTATATATTCTCTTAACCCACATTTTAAAGTCTTTAAAACTTAAACTTATTGTTTTAAAATAAAACCGAAACCATTTTTCCACAGATCTTTCATAATTATTAAAAAGCTTCCAAATCTTTTATTCGGGGTCTTCGGTTATTTTCATACCGGAGCGATAATTAATGGAAATGATTCGATAAAAAAAAGAAAAACGCTATTAGAGAAGTCTACTTTGTCATTTTCATAATAATGATATAAATAACCCGTTTTCTTGATACATTTTAAGGAGTTTTTAACGTCTCTACATGATAAAAGACACATACCAGTCAAAACAATTAGAGCAAAGTTACTACTAGCGCCGTCGCATGGCCATTTTCAACACATGGGCCATTTTTAACTCTCGGTGACAGGAGGCTGGTTTTAGGAATACCAGTGAATTATTATAACCTAAAAAGCATTCGTAATTTGTCATTATTTTTTACATTTCTATCTGTGTTTTTGTTATTATTAATATGAAATATTGATCAATTTAATATTTAATAGCTGAAAAGCTGGTCATATGTTTTTATATTTAATTTTGGAAAAAATTGTACCTTATTCAATATACAGGGATAAACAAACTTTATTATAACACACTTATCTACCTATGTTATTTTGTTAATTTATTTCATTTACTTCAAGGAATGTTTGCAATGGAAAACAAGTTTTAGAGGTTGTATTGTTGGAGGGAAACGGGAATCGCAGAATGCAAGGTCCCACATACGCGTAATTTACACCATGTAAGAAACTAGGCATGTAAAATACCTAGTAATTTACTGTAGAAAACTACGTAAATTACACAGGGTATTTTACTTGCCCATCCCTGCTGCGTACTGATCTGCTTGCACGTCGTGCGTGTAAATATACACGATGTGCCTTCGCCATGCGCGCATGGTGTTCTAAAATTGCTATCTGGGTGTTCTAGAATGTTCTGACAGGGTAATTGGAGAAACTTTAATAAAGCACATGAAAAGCAGCGTATAAATTATTTTTGGGTGAAGATTTTCAGAAAGTGCTTTAAATCATTTTTACCAATAGCTTATCATCTATATGAGAATATTGGACATTTCTGTGAAATTACAAGCAGTACTAGTTTTCAACATATTGAAGTCTGAGATTCGCGAATTAAAAAGGACGAATAGCATGCAAAAACTTTCTCCATTGGTTTCAACATTTTTCATTTATTTGTCCCGAAGATCTAATGTCGATATCGATTGGTTACTTCTGAAGATATAAATTGAGACTTCGGATTTTATAACCACGCATAAAATTTGACTAGCCGCTTCACGTCGTTTGGTTGGCCCCTGATGGCTTGAATTGTTCTTCGAAAATTCAACTTTTCAACATATCACTGTGTAGAAAATATTATAGAGCGTCTTTTTTCACTTCGCCAAAAAGTTTTATTTCTTACCCTTTCTATGAAAAATAAAAAAAACTGGGTTTTCATAAAGGAAATTTTACTAAATGGTTTCACTTCAACTCGCTACAAAAGACAAAGTTCTGAATATTTTCTAATAAAAATTTAAGAACTTATTCTTTAACCTGTTCTGAAGATGATGTGCTATGTAAAATTTATTGCTTTTGTCAAAAAAAAATGTTTTACATTTTTTTGTCAAGCAGTATCAAAATAATGACAGGCAATTTTCAAATGCTTCGTTTATCCAGGGAATTTTGAATAAGCTCAAAGTCCAGCGAAAGAAATTTTCACTAAAATAAAGTGACGTTTTCTGGAATGAATTACTTCAATTGAATTAGTCATCAACAAAGTATGAGCATTCAAATAGAATAGATTGCGCGCGATAACTTCGGTACCCAGTCGCTCCGCGCCATTTCACCCGTTGTAATGCATAGGTATATGTTTGTAAACACTGTCTTTACAATAGGTATACAATTAGAAACATAATGTAAATAAAATGCAAGTGCATCTTCAATTGATTTTAAATATTAGCTTAGAAACCTTCACATGTCCCTCTTATTAAAATGTAGAGAAAATTTTATTTGAATCCTATCCAAATATATCTATAAATATTGAAATTGAATAATTAAAAAGGTAGTGTCTATAGCTCCGCACAATCCGTCCGTATGTAAGCTTATAACGCGGTCGAGTCTCTACGTACGGATCTGCTGAGAGGGAAAAAGAGAAGAGGGCATGGCTTGTGTCAACACGTCCGTAAACAAATCGCGCCCCCCTTTCCATTTTCCAGCTCTCTCTTCCCCTTTCCCGGTCCATACGTTTAGACTCAACCGTATTATAAACGTGCATAAACGTACGAACTCTTGTCCAAAATTGGTTACACTTTTAAGAGTCGTTCAAAAGCGGAAAAGTTAGATAAAATCATGTAGTTTTGATTGCCGAGTGGCGTTTTCAATGAATCGCAATACACGGTCCTGCATGGCAGCTGTCACGTACAAAATCAGGTCGGTGATTTCATGATATTCTTGAGTAAATTACTAAATGTTTTTATGGTGCCTCAGAAATGGTTGTACTGGGGTTTTCTAGGTCAGAAATATTTGAAAATTCCTGGCGTGGGTGAGAGTTTTTCTTAGTAGGCTCATTGAGAATCTACTGTTAACAATTGGAACTTGAAGATCATCTGTCCATTACCCTACCGAAAAGAATCTTTGAGTATATACTAAAAATTCTTTAGGTCAAAGAAGCTCAAAGAAATTCTCCGCAGGCACTCAGGTAGATATTTTTAAAGGTCCAGGAAGCTCGTTTAAATGCTCTGAAGGCTTCAAAATATCCGTTCCGAAATTGAAATAAGAATACGATCATAAATAACAAGTAGAGAGGCTATCTCAATAGAGTAGCCGACACTCAAGGGTCCTTTGTTAAGCTTTAGGATTAAAATTTAGAAGTAGATTTTTTTAATTTCATGGTTAACAGTCTAAAACATATTAATTCGGAATCTACGGGTTTTGATGACTTCAGATATCTAACTTTTTTTTAATGCTTAAAATTGGAATTAATAGAACGTTTCTCGTAAATGGAATGAGATAAGCTAAAAAAGACAACATTTTTTATTTCAACTAGAAAATTGTACGAGGTGTGTCCAAAAAATAAGATGACTATGGATTTCTCAAAAAATATTCATTTATTCCTCAATATTCATGTTGTCCCCTTCAAAGTAATCCCCCTCAGATATAATACACTTGTGCCAACGCTTTTTCCAATCATCGAAGCACTTCTGATAATCATTTTGTGGTATAGCCTTGAGCTCTTTCAGCGATGCAGTTTTTATCTCCTCAATCGTTGAAAATCAATGTCCTTTTATGGGTCTCTTCAGTTTTGGGAAAAGAAAAAAGTCACTGGGGGCCAGTTATAACCCTTTTGAGAAAATCAGGATCATTATTGATTTCATTCAACATCTCCTGAGCGATGGTCATGCGATGGATCTTTTGACCAAATTTAGCAGTTTTGTAACAAATTTCGCTGACACACGTCTCATGCTCAAAACGTCCGAAAAGATAGCATGGCATGAGCCAACCGATATGCCAACATCTTCAACAACTTCTCTGATGGTAATTCGGCGATTTTTCAACACCATTTCTTCCACTGCTTGAACGTTTTCATCTGTTGTTGACGTGCTGGGACGTCCAGGGCGAGGTTCGTCTTCGACATCCTCTCGGCCTTCTTGGAACAGATTGTACCACTTATACACATTTTTCTTACTCAGAGTAGACTCACTGTATGCAACTGTCAACATTTCAAGAGTTTTAGAGCACTGGATTCCATATTTCACACAAAATTTAATGCAAACTCTTTGCTCCATTTTTTTGGAAAGAAGAAAATCGCCGAGAACACCAAACCCTTCTAACCTTTTATGCCTCTGCCAGAAAAAAAACACGAGCTATATTGTCAAAACTGTGAACATATGATCGTGACGAGTGTACCAACACAACAAAACAAAAAATTTAAAACTTGAATGTACGTAGCCCGCGAAAATTGAAAAGTCACCTTACTTTTTGAACACACCTCGTATATAAGTATATAAGTTATAATTATAAATAAGTATAATGAGAAAATTCATCAATTAAAAAAAGTGTTAATAATTTGAAGAGGAATTTAAAAAGGGAGAGCGGATTAGCCACGACCAACTACTGTAAATAACTCTTCCCGCCTGGTACGTGACGAATACAAAGGAACATTATATTACCGTCGCACTACTCTTAAAACGACCACTAAAAGGATCTTGAAAAGGACCCAAATCTCTAAAATTATCTCCGAGGCTATTTTGTTTCAAATCGACTTTGTTTATAGACTCAAATTATGTATATTTTGATTGTACTACATTGTATCATTTAGAATTAGATATATCGACTCGAGGATTATTACCCGCCTATTCTCAAGGTGGTTTATGGGTATTTTATGTTCCGCAATAAATTTCAAAGCCAGAAAATTTTCAAATATTTCTGACCCTGCTAATTTTTCAAATAAATTGTTCAATAAAAATCAAACAAAGTTACAGTTAAAGATTCAGCCATTTTGTACTTGACTATATACATCGAGAAGCATTCTGAAAGAATAAAATTCATGTTTTAATTTGATCGTGGCTCCACGGTTGTTACTTCTCACGCGTTCGCTCAATGTTGTCCGAATGCCCATATTTTCTTAAAGATTAATTCAACCGAAGTAATTATTTTCAGAAAGCTTCACTTTATCTTAATAAACAGTTCTTTCGCGGGAAGTTTGAGTTTATTCAAAATACCCTCGATAAACGAAGCATTTGAAAATTATCAAACATTATTTTGATACTGCTTGCCAAAAAATATCTAACTTTGTTGTATAACACAACCAATACCAAGAAATTTTCTTTAATCTCGAACGGCCTGAAGTGGCTAGCTACATTTTATGCGGGTTTATAGAATCCGGAGTCTCAATTGTTACGAAGCCGTAGAAATTAGCAAAAAATTACTAAAAGAAGTCATAATAGAGGGAAAAGAGTTTTCCGGTTTTACAATAAAGCGCAAAAATAAAGCGTACCCTATTCGTGCATCTAATTATACTGTAAATGTTGCCGATGATGTACAAATTAATACTACTAAATTACTTTAAAGAATAATTTGCACTGTAAGAGCAAAGCAAGATTTGATATATTTCAATTACAAACTGTCTTCATTTCCACTTTCCATTTTCAGTGAAAAAAGCTTAATGAGAAAGATTTAAAATTATCATTGTAAAACATACATGGCTCTCTTGAGAATAACAAGAAGTATCTTGAAGGATGTAAATATGTTTTAGAGGAGGGAAGTGTGATTCACCATGTAGTATGGACAAATAATATTACATTACGAAAAGTCTTAAACGTCAATGGCATCTTAAAAATATATTTCACCCTTAATTTTATTTTAGGAAAATAAGGCACGTTTGGGTTGTGAGATCCCGGGTTTATAATTCAAGACTTTTGCAAGGTCATGAGTAAAAACAGTAAGGAATCCATTTTATTTGCTCACGCATTTAGTGCGTGCTATACAACCTCCGGCTTCTTCGAGCATGGAAAGAGTAATAAAGTTACTTTGAACAATAAAAATGATTTTTAGCAAGATATTGCTAGAACTTTAACAAGCTTAATTCTACTTACGGTGAAGTAGCAGCTGCTGAAGAGCAATATAAACAATACGAGGTTTTAAAGTTTCAATACTCGCTTCTTAAGTTTCAATACTAGTTTCTTAAGTTCTAATAAAAGTTTCTTAAGTTTCAATACTTAAGGTTCATAAATTTAAGGTAATTTTGCAACTGTACTGGAATTCATCTACTTTTCATTTAAATTTACGGCAAAAATATCTAACAATGTACGTATTTAAGCAATATGAGTGAGCCAATATCCCGAGAATTGAAGATTATGCAAAAAAGTTAAATTGAGAATTGTGGAAAACATAAGTTTTTCTTTTTTATCGTTTATGAGCAAAAACTTATCTTTTTCAATTATCTTTATTTTAATAAAATCCAGTGCTCATGTTATTGCGCTTGCAAGTAATATTGTCAGTAGCAAAATTTGGTACATAATAAACATACGATTCTTCATGCACAAGTTTAAATGCCTTTTCAGAAAGATTTTTTACTGCTTTTCATTTCGATACATTCCTAATTTTTAGTCTATTAAGTACTTTATCGCTGTCCGCTTTGTGATTAAATTTACAATTACACTATCAATTACAGTAAAACACATCAATAGCCCTCCCTTCTATAGCCATTCCGAGAATTGACGCCGCGCCGTAGGTAGGTATAACAGGAACTGCGCGGGGGCCACGGGATCTGCGGTTGTCTCTAAAGCGAGCAGTCAAGCGTGAACAAACAAAAGCGGAGCGGGCTGTAATGAGTTTGTTCACACTCACCGTCATCCCCAAAATCGGCGCTATAAAAGAGTTTCACTGTATTTTTTTTTTAACTTAATAAAAGTTTTACAGGCTTTTTACAACAACTCCATCTTCACAAAAGCAGTAAGTAAAATCTTTAAAATAAAAAGCAGACACTAAAAGTACACGCTTCAGTAAGACACTGCTAAATGTCGTAATTTGTATTATCTAAGTACCTATTTCGTACTTACTGAGAAAACACCCCTTCGCTCTTACCCGGGGTTCACTGAGAGAGCTCGAATTTCAACTCTCAGATCTAAAGTGGCCACGGCCCACACATTGTGTGGTTTCTGCCTACAGTCCGCAACTCGAGCACAACTACCGGTCTCCAGAAGAAAGAAAGGTAGAAGCGATCAATGTGTTCCCGAATTCTGATATAGATGGGTTTCATGAAAGTATAAAGAAATTTAATAATTTACTAATCATTTTATACGTCATAAAGTACTTGATCAATTTACAGCTGCTATACACTTCTTTTATAGTTCAAATTTATTGATTTGGCTCTAAACACCGACTAAATTTAAATACTTTATGCACCTTGAAATTTTGAATTATGTAAACGTATTATCACTTCGCATTAAAAAAACTAAAAATGTTCAATTTTCAAACAGAATGTTTCTTTTCGTTTAATAGTTCATAGTTTTTTCTCTTATTAAAAATGAAAATGTGGTTGCCAATTTTTGCCAATTTAGTTTTCAGAAGATTTTCTATGCCTAAAATATTAATATGTAACATAAAAAATTCTCATAAAACAAATATTAAATTAGTACATCGAGGCTTGGAATTAACAACCTCCATTCAGGGCTCTGCCTTATCTTTATTATCTTACTAAACGGTACATAATGATAAATTATTGTGATTACACTGTAACTACTAAAAATAAGTGAATTGCGTTTTAAATCGTCAATTGTTATGAAATTCTGATACAGTATTTCTTATAAACTTTTCAATGGTGTTACAGTAAGCTCAAAACTTCATTAATTTGCATGAGAAGTTTTTTCCAAAGATTAAAATTAAAACATAATTTTGGCCAGGTAATTTCGGCAACTACCATACACACAGGTCCGATTGACCGAACAATCCTATCATTTAGGATAGGTGTGAAAATCTTATACAATGTGTTTAGACAAGTGTTGCCTGTAATTCTTCGGTTCAGCTAAGTTGTCCATCTTTGGCAGGAGTACTGTGCGCCCTTCTATATATATAACAGAAAAGCTTTCGCCAGAAGAAAACAATTCCTCGTGTGTGTGTGTGTGTGTGTGTGTGTATAGGCTGAACAAATAAACAACAATTCATCATAACTTTGAGCAAATTTAAGCTTGAAATGTGACATTTTCCGATCACATGAAAATTCAATAGTCTTACCTCAATATTGTATTGACAAAGTTATAATAAGGAGATCTGTTACCCGGAAAATGATGACAGACGCGTGAAGACGACAAGCAGCATAGATTTTTTCAATCAACTTATGCATGGAGCCAGAACGACTGTGAGGAATTGTGATTAAAACGGTTTTCATTGCTGCGAAATCACAGTGCTGGTGCACGTGAAGTGTGCTTATATCAATCTGATAAAACTGTGTGTATGTTTGAGTGAGTGTGTGTGTGTGTGTGTGTGTGTGTATAGCACCGTAAGTCAATGAGACCACAGCCGATTTCTGTTTTCTGTGCATAAGAATAGATGAATCTTTTTCCCTAGTTCTCGTGGGAATAACAATGATAACACCATAGTTGTAATAAGTGCGGTTCAAAACAATCGAAAGCGCAGGGCTCCCGATAATGAGTCAGGCAGCAATGCCGAATAACCTAGAGATCAAGGCAGATTCAATGCGATGGACTAGTAAAATCTCAATACTTTTGAGCGGACAGACCGACTCAGGCACGATCTGCTGGAGTGCTACAATGCCAGTATGGCCTCTAAATGAGCAGGTTACATGGCTCGACTGTATGCTCTGCGTTGCGAGAAGTAGTCCGAGCGCTCGAACTTTTCGCATCAACGTCTGCTAAACCTGGTTGGTTAGAGAGTGACGGGGCCGACACTAAGACCATCCGCGGGCAAACTTGGTGACTCAAGTGTGACTTTAAGAAAAAGGGTGTGACGTAAGCTACATAAACTTGCCAATTACAGTACAAATAGGGCCTGACACTCTTACGAACGCAATTTTTTGAAA
>NC_046661.1:62912100-62913969 GCF_010883055.1 Belonocnema kinseyi
ATATAAAGAAAAATATATAAACAAAAATATATAAATAGAAATATATAAACATCCTAATGAATAAAAACTATGTAAGCTATAGTGTGATATTTCTATATTTTCATATCATTGTGAAATATTGCTTAACGAAATACCGTTCTGAATACTAAAACTCTAGTCGTCGTATGAGTCACTTTCCGGATAAAGTCCGCCCCGTAGGACGTTTATTGAAGTACTCATTATATAATTGCCTATGGTAAGATTGTGCAATTCAATTCATATAAAAACACTCGTCATAAAAATAAATATTATTGTTATAAGTATTTAACTCCTTTACTTTGTTTTTATATTTGGCGTATTTGAGCGAAGTGATATTACTGACGAAAACTATAGAGCATTGAGTGTATAGCGCAGGAGCATAGCGAAAGCGTTATTTCTTATAGAGATTCCGAGTGATAAGCTAAAACGAGCGTCCTATTGGTGAGAGCGGTTATATATTTCATTATGATTCATGAATCTTCAGTTCACAGTGCAAAGGTGTTCAATAAAATAAGTGCTTCAAATGTTATCGACGAATAAAATATAGAAAATAACTTTACTGTACAAAATAATATGGTACAATAAAACTTTGAAGTTTTGAACCGCGATAACGAAGGGAGGCGCGTCCGTCAATTGGGGAATGAGTCACGTGATCGCGTAAATTGCGATGCAATAGATCTAGGGTATGTGAATTAACGCAAAATTGAGCAAGACGCCAGTGGATCGCATTATAATAATCTATCTCACAACCACAAATTCGAATACAGAATCAGAACGAGTGTATACCGAATCAGTTGTTACAGTGTAGTATGATCGGCCGATTAACTCAAAAATTTAAAGAACATGTGCCAATTCCAACGATAGTCTCAAAGCATCGTGCTCGAAACCGCTCGTTCAAATCTTCGTGATGGAGGTTTATATTGACTTAAATTAAAATCGGATAAAATAACCACCTTGGAGCATTTCGAAAGTGCGTTTTGAAACACTTCCATCGTTCCGGAGAACTTGACGACTAATTCATTACATTTGCAAGTATGAGAAAATGAATAATCAACGATTGGAGGGAATTCGAGAAACGAAAGAGGGTAAACTATTTAAAACGAAACCACCTAAGGCTACGAAGGAGAGTTCGAACCCTAGAATCTCACAAGTCAAAGAGTCAAATAAATCACGATCGCAGACGCTCACCACACAACGACGAAGGAGAATTGAAATCTTACAATTGTAACATATTGGGCCATATCTCGAAAGACTGCCCTGAAACTCAAAGGGAGTTTCTATGCAAGAAGTGCGGACGAAAAGGTCGTACTACGTCACTGCACAGTGGCAAGCAGTTCGGCAAAATCTGAAGTGAATCAAGTGACCAGTGCGGCAGAGAAGTCATGTTCACGCCAGACGCTAAGGTGAAATTAATACATTTTTACTACCGCTTTTTTGCCATTTTTTTCTAGCAATTTCTTACTCTATTGCTTAGATGGGACTATAATACGTATAATTATAAAAAAAAACAAGTAGCAATAAGCATTCATATAAAAGGTGCCCCCTACTTTATTCGACACCAAACGCCCAAGATTCCCTAATCTCTTTTGGTTAAAAATTCTGTTATTTGATTGAAAAATTAATTTCAACACTCACAGCTCGAAAGAAACAGCGGTGGTAAAATAACGTCAGCATCAAGTGTGGTCATAACAGTCATATTAACAACCTGCTTCTCGCTACGTTAGAACGCGAAGCACTCAATATTTTCAATTGCTGGCCTGGGATAACGTAAGGTCTGTTGATAGAACGCAAGCCAGGAAACAAATTCTTCGGAATGAAGTTATTATCATTTAAATGATTTCTGCAAAATTT
>NC_046661.1:62914069-62916929 GCF_010883055.1 Belonocnema kinseyi
CTTCCAGCGAAATCACGGTAAAATTTCAGCCACAACCACGTCTCACGACCGTGAGATAGGTGGTTACAGTCTGTAAAGGAATCAATACGATGATCCAGCAAAAGCCTCGTGCGCCCTAAAACACGGAACGACCCAAGGACAACCGCCTTCTGCATTTTTCCCGCAAGTGTTCTAGCATATTGTTGACACGCAGGGATGCTTTTTAGGCCATTAGCAAGTGAAAGCTTGGCACCTCCAAGAGCGCCGATGATAAGGACGATCAATTTAACAGAATATTCCGGGTACAATTGTTGCAACTCCCTTCTAAAGTCTCGATACCTCTCTTTCTTTTCATTCTCCTTGGTTATGATGTTTTTGTCAGCTGGTGCCGAAAATTCGATAACAAACATGGTTCGCTTCTCGAAGTCAAGAAGAACCATGTCAGGCCTCGAGTGAGCAACAGAAAAAATTGTCGAGAATATAAAGTTCCAGTATATGCGGCACTTCCCATTCTCGACAATTTACTCAATTTCCCTAGGAGCATTTAGAGGAGCGATATTAAGGTTAATATCGTAGGAGTGACAGAGATGGTAATAAAGCACTCTTAGTGCCGCATTGTGCCTTTGCATGTAGGTCGTTCCCGCGTGAGTTGGACAACTAGATAGTATGTGAGCTAAATAATCGGGGTGTGCATGGCACGCCCCCGCAGCTATCATCGGGAATGTCTTGGTTCAAAATGTGGCGACGGTATGTTAAGGTGGAAATGACACCGTCTTGGCATGCAAAAATGAAACTCTCCGTACCAGACTTCAATCCGGGCGATTTAAGGAAAGCAAACGTTAGCTCACAAGACATTCACTGATCCTTCACATTTCTGTGGAAGATACCGTGCATCCTCTTATCGAGGAGCTGTTCACGAAAGTTTTTCTGCTGTGCTTTCTTAATCCGGGCTTTCAGGAGTGAGCACTCGAGATCGATAAGACTTGATGCATTTTGCTCACCCCTAATACTGAAGTCAAGTCCGAGTGTTTCAGCAGCCTCCTCCGCAGCTTTGTACAAAAATGCTCCTTTGCCCACTTCTTCGTGATTCCTGACCATTTTAAGAAGAGGGTCTCTTCCATTTGCAACTCTATGTGCTGTACCCAGAATAATCCTGTTGTGAAGACATTCAAGACTCAATATTCCGCGACCCCCTTGACGGCGTGAGATGTACAGTCGCGGAACGGAAGACTTAAGATGCATGCTTTTGTTCATGTGCATAACCTTTCTTGTCCCGATATCAACAGATCTGAGCTCGTTCTTCGTCCATGGAATTACTCCAAATGAATAGAGTAGTACCGGGATGGCAAGCATGTTCGTTGCAGATACTTTGTTCCTCGCCGACAGTTCGGAAGACCAAATCTTTCGGATGAGAAGTTTGTATCTGCTTCGGAGAGTATCCTTTATAGATGTCACATCCTGAATGCGGCTCTGTGGCACGCCCAGGAATGCATAAGTCTCTCCAGCGCAAAGGTGTCGTATGGCGCTTCTATCAACGAGCTCAGGATTTTCAGGCATGCCATTAAGTTTTCCTCGCTTCAAATAAACCTTGGCGCATTTGTCTAACCCAAATTCCATTCCAATTTCCTTAGTATATCGTTCGACAATTCCCAGAGCTAGATGCAGTTGCTCTCTGTTTTTAGCATAGATCTTAAGATCGTCCATGTAAAATACATGAGTGACCTTGTACTTTCGATCTGCAGGTTTGCCGCACAAGTACCCGTCGGAATGGCGAAGTGCTACAGATAGTAGCAATAATGTAAGGCAAAAGAGGAGTGGGCTCATGGTGTCTCCTTGAAAAACACCTCTCTGAAAGGTGACCTTGTTAGTTGTCACACGATTTTTTCCAGATGAGATAATAAATCTGGTTTTCCAAAGCGGCATCAATCTCTCTATGCACCCAACTATTTTCGGATGAACCTTTAAGATTTCCAAAAGACAGATCATAAGTCTATGGGATGTCGAATCGAAAGCTTTCCGATAATCAATCCAGGCCACCGATAGGTCACGTTGGTAGAATGCTGCATCTTTTCAGACACATCTATCGATGAGCAGGTTCTCCCGACATCCGGCTACGCCTTTCTTTGAGCCTCGTTGTTCATACATTTCTTGCTACACAGGTTCAATTGCCTGAACAATCCTATCATTTAGGATAGCTGTGAATATCGTATAAAACGTGTTCAGACAAGTTATTGGCCTGTAATTCTTCGGGTCAGCTAAGTTGCCTATTTTCGGCAGAAGTATTGTGCGCCCTTCCACCAACCACTCTGGAATCGGCTCTTCCGACTTAAAATATGAGGTGAAAATACAGGCCAAATGCTGATGTGTTGAAGAAAACTTCTTCCACCAGAAGGTTTTGATACAATCTGGTCCCGGTGCGGAATAGTTCTTCATCCCTCTTAATACTTTTTTCACCTCCTCAGTAGTGATGGGTGGGCATTCTTTATCAGGTGTTATGAGGGCAAGACATAACTCCTTGAAGCTCTTTATATTTTCTGAGTCTTCGTCCAGTCTATGCTGAACTTCGTAGACTTCTCTCCAAAATACTTCGACCTCCTCTGGTTTGCGTGGGTGTTCGACAGTAACTGGAGGGTCTTGGAAGAGTCGAGATGGGTCAGAGAGAAACTGTTGATTTTCTCTGACCCACCCCTCCCTTCGCTCTAGACTTCTCTTAGAGTCAGATAGTATCCGTATTCTCTCAACAATATGCTGTCTGATGGTCAGCAGCTTTGACTTGTTCAGTGTGTGATAACGGGTCCGGAGTTCGCGCGCGAACTTTCGAACCTTGGTGGTAAAATTCCTGCCAGATGTGATGTAGTCAATCACACATTGAATGCGGGAC
>NC_046661.1:62917029-62921104 GCF_010883055.1 Belonocnema kinseyi
TCAGCCAGATCTTTAGGCTTGAGAGAAACCTTGATGTTGATGTTTCTCCGGGTCGTAAAGCATCGCTCTTCATCTATTGGATGCCTGCCCGCGGTTGGTCTTTGTGTCGCCTCTCTTTCTCTGTTGCCGGCTTGTTCTAGCTGTGGTAGAGTAGGCATTCCGCTTACATAGCGCCTTTTACGGAGTAGTTCAGCATGGTTTCGCAGACGTTGCTGCGAAAAGTGCGATAGCTCCGGGTGTTTCTCGCACCACAGAGCATGCAGCCTTGCCAGGTAACCCCGTTCAGGGGCCACACTCGCATCGTAGCACTCTAGCAAGTCGTGATTCAGTCGCTCCGTCCACCCAAAGGTTGCGAGATCCCGCCGTTCCATCGCATTGAATCCATTTTCATTGGCTCCCCCAGCTCAGGATTGGTCGGCATTGTTGGCCGACCCATTGTCGGGAGCCCTGCGCGTTCTTTTGTTTTGAACCGCACTTACTCTGTATATCAACTTCAGCATTGCAAAACATGCAAGTTTCACTTCCGGTTTGAGTCAATACGTTACGTCTCATTCAAGAAGGGTCCCTTTGAACTGCAGCAATTTCATTACGAATAGACTGATTACAGTTGAAGCATATTCTGGTGATATTGGTGATAATAAGTACGGGCATATTAAATCAATTTATTCACAAAATAACGGTTTCGCATTTACTAACATTTTTATCGGAATCTATGCAAGCCATCTATCAAGGAGCATATGCTCTGTCGCAAACGTAGCAATGTAGACGATTTCTGAAAGCTAATTAAGTACAGGATTATTTTCAATGTAGAATTCTATCTAAATCTAAGAATTATATTCTAAAGTCGTAAGTATACGTTAAAAATACGTTAAAATAAGGAGTTTAGAAATCACTTGTATTGTTACGTTTGTGACAGAGAATATCTAGCTGAGCAAGGTGACCGGAGTGTTGAGGATGATAATCCTACAGAATGCTAAATCGCCTTTCTATGCTAAAATTAATTCCATTAGACACCTCTTATCTTTCCATTTAACAAGATAGAATATGTTTCAAATGTAATTAGTGTATTCTTAGCGAAATAATAGCTAATGAACATGATCTTACTTGAAACCTAATGTATTGATGCAAACTGGTAGTGGAGCTTGTATGCTACATTTTCCCAACCGCACTCAAAGTAGTAATTGTGTCAGTTATGATAAAACACTGCGCACTTAGAGTTTCACCGTTTTGAGAAGCGCGCGATATATATCATTGGCACCATCACACTTGATACTGACCTGTTTTTCCTCTGTTTCTACCCTTAAACTGCATGTGTTGTAGTTAATTAAAAATATTGAGCGCTTAGCGTTCGAACGTTGCTTTTAGTGGACTATATATGGCACAATAGCACTTGATACTGATTTTTTTGGCACAACTGCTCCCTCAAACTATTTATATTGCAATTAGTTAAAAATATGGACCGCTCAGCTTTTGATCGTTGTTGGAAGTGGGCGATGTACATGATTGTCACAATAGGACTTGATACTGAGCTCCTTTTTGGACTGTTGCTGCCCTCGAACTGTGAATTTGCAAATAATTGAAAATATTTAGCGCTTAGCATTCGAGCGTTGCTGGAAATCGACGATATACATGATTGACACAACAGCATCTGAATGGCCTTATTTAATAATCATTTCTGCCGTTATTGCAGAACTTTTTATATATATATAACCCTTTCGGTTATATAACAGAATGAAACCGTTATTTCTCAAACTTTTAATGTTGCAAATAATTGAAAATAGTGAGCGCTTCGCGTTCTAACGTTGCGAGAAGCAGGTTGTATGTATGACTTTTATGACCGCACTTGATGCTGATGTTATTTTACCGCCGCTGTTTCTCTTCGGCAGCGAGTATTACAGTTAATGCAAAATATTGAGCGCTTAGCGTTCAGCGCTTTGAAATTTATCGGGATAGGCGGACGTAATATCGAATAGACTTTAATGTGTGATTGTTATTTGGTCGTTTTGGCTCTCAATGCTATGCAAATATATATCATATGCACTGTCCATTTAAAAAAAATATTTAAGGATGTTTCATTGGCCCTTTATAACCGGCAATATTACCAAGTTTAGCCAAATCTACCGAAAGACATTTTACCATGTATTATGTGCAGAGTCCTTTTAAATCTGCATGTAATGAATAATGCCGAGTGTGTCTTTTGTAGTTGAATAACCCCCAAAAACCCTGCGAAGTTACATTTAGATCCAACAAACCGTTTCCTTGTTGCAGACGGTCAAACTTTTGAAGAAATTAACGGATCTTGTTGTTTGCGCTTGAACATGTCCTTATCATGGCTGAAAGGGAAGAAAATTTCGAGCTTTATCCATATTTTTTTCACAAATACCGGTGAAATTTACAACAGAAAATGTTAAAAAATTTTTTTTCCAAATTTGACATTTTTTTTAAAGGCTTACAAAACTTGAAAGCATTTTGATTTTCACTACCGCCGGCATTAGCGTTACCCAAAGCATACCACGTCGAGGTTGCACGTTCGGATTTACACTTGGGTAAATGTGTGTGTTATGGATGTGTCTGTGTATCTGTCTCTTGTTTGTTTATCTGTTTGTTTGTCTGTCCGTTCGTCTGTTCGTACGTAATCTTGAGGAATAAGCAGGTTGTTCAATAACGCGTGTTTCCACCCCGACTCTCAATAACTGCCTTTAAACGTTGAGCCATGTTGATGCATCGTGCAATGTGGGGCTGCTGGACTGTGTTCCAAATTTAATGAAGTGCGTGCTCCAACGCATCCAACATTTGCAAATTAGGATATTCTCGTCGCAAACGACAACCCATCATGTCCCAAACCTGTTCGATTGGTTTGACGTCGGGGCTCATTACAAGGTGTTGGAACAATACGATTTTGTGCTGTTCAAAAAACCGCCTAGTAACCACAGCCCTGTGAGCCGGTGCATTATCTTGCATGAAAATGAATGCAATTTGCCTTTCTCTTCTAGACAGCGCAATTGGCTTAAAGATTTCGTCGATATGGCGCGTAGCATTTAGATGTCCCTGAATGATTACCAGGGGTGATCGCCAGGTCCTTTTTAATTTAAAGTTTAATATCTTAAAGAAAAATGGTCGTACCGAGGTTTAAAAAAAAGCAAATTGAACGTGAATAAAGAAGCTATCTGTTCTACATCCTAGCTAAGCTGGAAAAAAAGTTGAAGCTCGTAAACTTGAAAAAAGCAAACAAATTTGCAATTTTTTTTCTCTAACTACTTGCTAAAATTGCGCGGAACATGTACCTTCGAAATTTTTTGCCAAAAGATCTCAAAACTAGAAAGTTAAAGCTTCAAAATGCTTTTTTTAAGAGCTTGATACGACCATTTTGCTGTTTTTGGCCTTTACGGCATACAACGCGATTCTACTGGAATAAACTTTATCACAGAAGACTATTCTGCAGATATCGGCAGTATCTACGTCATACTTAATGTTTTTTACAATTAATTCTGTGAAATTTTTGTCGAAAACTTTTTCAAATTTTCTTCAAATTATTAACAATTTTTTTAATTTATTAATTTTTCAATAATAGATATTTTATAATAATAAATTATAAAATAATATACTATTCAGGAATTCAATGAAAAAATCTTGTCTGTTTTGGCGCATTTCATTCCATTTACGAGATACGTTATATTCATTTCAATTATAAACATCTAAAAAAAGTAAGATATCTGAAATAATCGAAACCCGTAAATTCTGAATTTCGAACTTTCTCAGAGATAATTTTAAAATTTTACAAATTTTAATTTTTAATCCCTTTCGACTGGTCTACTTATTATCCTAGTCGCAGGTGTAAAGAGAACTTCTGCAGGCATTTAAAACCGAAATCTGAGTAGCTTTCAACGAGCAGTACTGGAACAGCACACTGGGTAGTGCCGTTTCAGTGCGGTTCTATCGACAGGGCTTTGCGAAAAGCACCTTTCTCTTGCGATACCAAGCAAAAAGTGATCTTCATCAATCCATCCTCGCATCGAGTGGATCTCTCCATTTATCAGACATCCCATTTATCCCCTCTTTTTCATTAATGAAACAT
>NC_046661.1:62921204-62929988 GCF_010883055.1 Belonocnema kinseyi
TATAAATTTGTAAGAGGTCATTCAGTAGTGCAATATAAATATTTGTCTCCCATTCTGAATTAATACTTCTATTTTTAATATCACAAATATTCGGAACTGCGTCAGGTTAATGATACAGGTTAAGAGACAAAGACAAAATAGTCGCAGTTGTATGACATATTCGGCCTCCTCAACTATAACAAAAAAGATCATTCAGAATTCACGTATGTTCCCTCAAAGGTATAATTTAATCCACCGCTTAGTGCAAGCAAAGGAAGCTATTTTTGCAGATGTGAAAGTATAAGATGCATGAATACATCTTACTTTAAATTTAATTAAAGACGACATTATGAATACAACGTAACTGTTGTATTTGATACTTACTCAGCAATTGAAAAAAGTACGAAGAGTATCCAATACCAAGAACGACTTACGAAAAATATTTCACCTAAAATTTTGTTTCATGAAAGTACAACTGTACTTTCACCTCAAGAAAAACTATTATGCAGCTTGAAAAATAAAGTTCGTTAAATTTAACAATTGAAACTAAAACTTCAAGGTCTAAGATTTCAGACGTACATCCTAGCGAGTTCATGACTATCTTGTGCTCTAGTGAAACTCTATAGGTTTTAACATCCTACGTTAAATAGAAGATTCTTCTTAAAGCTAAAGTAAACTCCTAACAAGTTATAGTTATTTATTTTGTTGTTAGCGAGTGAGTTCAGGAGTGGCAACAGGCAGCGTGTTCCTTGAATTTTTCCAATGTCATCAGAACCCAGGACAAAAGAATCGATTAAATGGAAAATATTTGAATCATAGAATTTAAGAATGCCGATTCATGCCAATTGCGGTTATCAAGTTATAGAATTTCTCATCGGTCCCATGAAGTTAATAATTTCAAACAGTCACTAGATAGCCACCACCCATTCAGACAAGTTTCGTTAAATTATTTGTCTTGTTTTTCTATGGGAACCATCGGAACGATATTATTCAGTTAAATTTCTTACATTTCAGAAAAGCCATCCAGTAAATGTCGTTCTGAATATATAAAAAAAAACTAAAAAATAATTTCACGAGATTTTCATGAATTGGCGATTACTGTGTGGTAGTTAATTAAAATGATAGAAATCGCGTGAATCGGCGTTCTTAAAAACCTCCATTTAAATTATTTCAATTCAATCTATTCACGTTGCCTGGCGACCCCTTGATATTGAGGCTTATTTGCGTCAAAGATCATGAATCTTTCGATTTGTATTCTCGCTCGTACTTGCGCATTTTCCTCATCGCTTCCAGTTGTGTTTGTTGCTTTCTTTAACTTCTTTTCTGTCTTATGTGTTTTTCTTGTAATACTCAATTTAAAAGATTTTTTATCTAATAAACTACAATCATTTGCGTAGTGCAACTCAATTTTCAACCTTCACCCCCTGGGCATTCAACAAACGTGAAAAATTATAATTTCTTTTTAAAAAATTAAAATAAGAAATTTTTTAAAATATACAACTTTAGGGATGAAGGGATTAAATATTTATAGCTATTAAAAATTTGTATGATTTCAACACAATAAATAATAAAATTGATTCGTATGAACATCAATCATGCATACAATTCTTTAACTAAATAATAAAAACTACTTCGATGTGACTGTCTTTTACTGATATTAAAAAATTAATTCAATAAAGGAAATGGGTCTGGCGAACCTACAGTTTACAAATTCCTGGACACAACCCATAAGTAACATTAGGAGCCTTAATAGAGTATCTCCGATGAAATCCAGAAATTCAAACTGACCTATTTAAAACAAAACGTATACTGATAACTAAATAATACGAATAAAGATACCTTGTGTCGCCTCATATTAGCTCCATTAGAAAATTTCATATTACAGACATCGCATTCAAACATTTTCCTATGAGACCGGTGTCCTTCCTCTCCATCGATATCGTTTTCAGTACCCTCGATGCCTTCAGTACTTTCACCTGCATCTCCACTCACAAGGCACTGCTCTTGATGTGTACAAAATTCTGTTTTGTTTATAGTTTCATAATTATCACAACGTTCACATCTATAAGAACAAGGGATTGGAATATATATTTAAAATGCACTATACGCTACAGATTAATATACAAAAATAGAAATTTAACCTGTAAACCTGTAAAATACCATCACTACTATCATAATTTGTATTTAAGGCAGCTTCACTATCAGGATCCAATGTTTCATCTTCCCCTCTATTAGAAGAATTAACCGTTCCAATATGTAAAGAGGTATGAGAATCTACCTCATTTTCCCCAGCACCACCGTTGACCCCATCTGACATCGTACAAAACGGCAGGACTAGTCTGAATTCTTCATTTACTCCGCAGCTAAAATGATCAATATCAATTTTCAATCAAGTATATAAATTATAGTAATATATTAAATTTTTGCCGATATGAATTTTACATAAATTTTGGTTGTTTTTTGGCCTCTACGGCATACTACACGATTCTACTGGAGTATATTTTATCAAAAGGAGTATATTCTGCAGATGTCGACAGTATCTACGTCATGATGAATGTTTATAAAATTAATTCTGTCAAATTTGTGTCGAAAACGCGAAAAACAAGTTCACACAAATTTCACTTCACTTCGGATTTGAATCAACACACACTGGGATAAAGTGATATTTTTTGTTCCATGATTCATTATCGTTCGATAGGAATAACTAAACTTTATTTAATTCGAGAAGGAATGTATCTTTGTTTAATAACAGAGGATGGTTGTCCAGGATATCCAAAGCGACGTTGCGGTGTGTTGTGATAGTTACCGATACAGGAATTAAGAAGACGCGTTAACGTGAAACTTGCTTTTATTTCAGAAGCGTGGAAGTATACACTACGGGGACTCAGAAAAACTCGGTCTCCTAAAAAAAAGGGGGGGGTAGGAATAAGGGGGCCCCAACCATCGCCTCCTTTTGTGAGATCCAGTCCAAACAAATAGTTGGCCGGCGCGGCGAAGTTGCTCCGGTCGTGCTTTTGCGATTAATGATCTTCGCGAAGAATGATCGAACCGGAAGAAGTTGTTGTGCGTTACCTGTTTTGGGCATTATGACACAATCTGAGAGAAATTTGACATGAGTGGCAGTTAAAGTAACGTTTGTTATGTATGGGAAACCCCCTAATAATAATAACGGCTACCTGGTGCGGCGGCACGCCACTCACGGCGCAAGTGAGTGGGGGTTGGTATTAGCATTGTCCCGCGGTCACAGAACAAAAGTGTACAAGCGAAGTCTTTTTGACGATGCTGCTGGTTAATTATTCAATACATTGCAGTTGGATCAGTGCTTTCGAACAGAGAATATCTCATTGAAAAATTAGACTAACGTGATATGATTGGGAGCCGAAGGTGCGTGCCTCGCGTCTCTTAGTTCCTGAGTTAGGGCGGAAGGGGTGTGGCGCGCCGCCAGCCAACATGGCTGCAAGCAGACCTAAGAGATACAGAAGGGCGATGGAAGATAAAGATATCTGTACCCCAAACAGATATTAAGTTCTGTCGAACATAGATGTCAGCATGGATGAGCAGGATGATATCAGTTCTAAGGATGAGCCTGACAAGAAGCCCAAGCAGAAGGTACAACCCATTGTGCTAAGCGCCAAGATTAATAACCAAGTATTAGTCATAAAGGAAAACAACGAAACGAGAGCCGGATGGTTTACATACAGCGTACTTTACTTATCCATTCAAAGATGACATGTTATGCAATGTTGCAGGTTTCAATTATTCGGACATGAAAGCTCCTACTGCAGAAAGAATTGATACCAGAACCAAGAAACGTTCGATGGAGCAGCCACGGGAGAAGAAAATGTTACCATCTGCAAAGACACTTTATGCCTATCCACCTAAAAGCCTTACCGGACCGTTTGCATAGGCAAACGTCTTGTCTTAACAGGCTAACAAAAATGTACCAAAAGAGGACAAGTAATACTACACAATGAGCAACAAAGATACTTAAGATTTCCAGGAACTGGGGATGGAATTTAGAAAACTCAAAGAATTCTCTGACTTAGGTAAGATGCTGAGGCTTATTAAATAGCTAAATATTAAGGTAGCTAATTACAAAAACGACTTTGATAGGCTCCAAACTTTCGCTCAAATATTTACAGATTATGGCAAATAAGACAATTATAAATACATTAAGAATAGAACATTGGAATGCAAATGGCATTAGGGGCAATTATAGAGAATTATCGCAATTTCTTCGAGGCCGTAAAATATACATTATGATGCTTAACTACTATCAGCGAGAAAACTATAGGCATCTGCATTTGAAGCTTCACAACTCGGTGAAAAAAAATGCTAGCGCAACAAAAAAACAGTCATATGAAAGCTGAAAGTATTCTACGTAAATGAGCTCAAAGACGTTTATGTAAAAAATTTTTTGTGCTTCGCAGATTGAAAAATGTAAAAAAAAGTCAGGATTTTTGGGCACATTTAAGAACAGTCATGTTTAGAGCGTTATTTCTTATAAAAGGGTCGGTGGGAAAAATTTGAAAAAATTCATGAGTATGAGGAAAACTGTTGTGAACAAATTACAGTTGAGAAATTTAAGAAATAATAAAAATTGTTGCTTAAAATTACAAAAATGTACAACCATATTATCTTCAGTTCTAATACAGATATTAGCGTGATTCAAACTGCAAACTGTAAGGGATAAGCTTTGTAATTATTTCCGATCTGTCTTAAGGATGCGATAGTCCTATTTTTTGCGAAAATCGCGATAAATTTAGACATTTTTTTTGTTGGACAACAAGTGTCTGAAAGCAGTCGGGGTCCTTTTTTTTATGCTGACCGCTCGTGCCTTCCTTGGACCTGTGGTTCTGAACCCTTGGCTGGACATCTGGCACGTCCCCCGGCCAGTGCCGTATTTCTTTCATTCATGGCTTAAAATGGTTTAAAGCACCATTATAATATAACTGTAAATTATTTATTTCTTATTATTCTTAATTAATTAATAACTATTTATTATTATAAATGATTAATTGTACAATTGCAAAATAATTGTAGACTTCGTTGGAGGTCAAAAAAACTTAGTTTCGAGAATGGTTTGTGGTTTTCTTATAAACTACGGGACATACGTAATAGTGTGAAAAGATTGTATATGTTTTATTGTATTATTCATTTATAAGATGAACTTCCAAAATACACTAAAAGAAGGCATAAAAATCGATTTTTGTGATGATTTTCTTTAATTTTTTGCAAAAAATGTACGGTAGAGTACGAATTGGATATTATAAAAAGTGCACCGATTCTAATAAAACCCAATGATATCAAAGAAAGAAGGAAGAGCATGTTTGATAGAAGAATGGAATTAACCTCCGTTAAAAACGTTTGTTGGCCCTGAAAAGGGCCGGTTGTTATTATTTAGTGCAGATCGGAATTAAGCACATTCTCGGCCTATGCGGCGAGCCAACTGGACTTCTGCGGGCGTAATGGTGACACTTGTCGTGAAAAGTGCACAAGTGTGTAAAAGAAATCAATGACAGAAACGACAATTTCCACCAAAAATGACATAATTACATTATTAGTTATGATAATGCAGTATCTCCCTGCTCCTCTTCATATTGGTAATGCCGATAATAGGCGTGCTCAAACCTAAAGAGTAAGAAATTCTCATAAAAAGAGTTAAATACATTGTTCCTCACCTTACATTCATCTACTGAAATTCTGTAGCGTATTCCTGAATGTCTCCCTCTGAAGAATCTTCCCCATTAACATTGATAATGAGCGGTTCCACTTCTCTATCCAAGAGATCATCAGTTACTCTGTATTTCCTTTCTAAATCTTCCTCGTGCCTTACACAATTTTCCCATAGTGTTGGTGGCACTGAGTTCATCACTGTCTCGCAAAGCCTCTGTACGTCGTTAATTTTGAAGGTGGTATTTTGAGCAGCTACTTTTTTCTTCACATATGCCCACACTTACTCTATCGCGTTGAATTCGCAATGAGCTACTGGCAACCAAAGAAGTTTAACCTCATCACCTCTTATTTCCTTTGCAATTTTGTCCAATAAATAACTCTTTTCGAATTTGTAGGGCACACAAATTTGCAGAAGATTCACTTTGTTTAAATCTTCAAACGAATCCGCCCCAGTTGGAAGTGGTATATTCCTCTGTGTCATCCACTAAATTATATTTTCCTTTTGCCAGCTGAAGGTAGGATTCCATCGTTCAGGATCCAACATCGTATGGTAAGGTGCTTGGTCAATCACAATAATTGATTTCGGTGGTAACTTGCAGAGCACCTCTCGAAACCATTCTTCGAAATGAGCAGCATTCATTTCATCGTGGTAATCAGCAGAACCTTTTTTTCCAATGAAACATTTTAAACTGCCATCCACAAATCCACCTTTGCTCCCAATATGAAGGATAATCACCCTTTTGCCAGAGCCTGAAGGAACCATAAAACCCCCTCTATATCCATCTACTTCTTGGACACCACAGCGATATACGTCGAAATTGTCCCTGTGATTTCCATCAACTTTTTCAAGCCAACCGTATTTCAAGTGATGATTAGCTACACACCACGTTTCATCCGTATAATAAATGCAGTACCCGCTTCGCCGATAATGATGAATTAATCTGAAAAATTCCGCTCTTTTCCCTGCTATTGAAGATTTCTCCATTAGAACTGAACGATTTTGTAATTTTTTGAATGTGAAATTCATATTTTTCAGCATTTTTCGCAAGGTAAAATCACTAATTTTTGGGAAATCTTCAACATTTTCTTGCACGTTACGCAAAATTTTATTAACAGTTGGATACTCCTTGCTGAGATACATATTGAAAATGGTTCGACGCACTACTCCTTGTATATGTTCGTCAAATTCAATAGGCTTTCTTCCAGCTCTGTAAATCTGAGAACATTGCAATTCACCGCCATTCGCCACATACTCGGCAGTAATACGACATACACTTCTTACACCAAGATTCAAACACTTTGCTGTCCTTTCTACAACCTTATTAATGTCTTCACACACTCCAACATCCTTCTCAGCTTGGAAATCATTTCGTACACTAATGATAATTTCCTTTGTTGCTTTGGAAAAGGTGCATCTTATTTCGCATTCCTCACTACTGGAAGAACTTTCAGAAAGTGTGTTTCGCCTTCTCCGTTTTGTCGCACTTATCATTATATATATATATAGTTATATTACTGCGATCGCTCATATCGCAATTAGAGCTTTCATTACTGGCAAAATACACACTCTGAGAATTAAAAAAAGGGCTGTGGTCACTGCTCTCTGCACAATTCGTTTCCAGCTGCAAGAAATCGGTAATATCTTCTGTGGCACCTTCATCCTCCTGCAGTTCAAGTGCTCGGAAATGGCCATTGTCAGTTTCACCAGTAAATAATAAATAAATAGTTTGTCCAGGAAAATCTGTTCTCAAGGGAATAACAAACTGTTCACCACTTAGTGCTACTTTTACAAGAATAATATTAACATTATATTTGTAGGATGCTGCAATGCATTCTACTTCGCTAGCAAAGTTACCACCACGACTCATATATTCCGAATGTCTGCGATTTCTTATATCAAAAACATTTTCAACAAGTTCTTTATACTTGAAGTTAGAAACACTATTCCAATCACTATTCCAGTTTTGCGTCACAAAATCCACTATTTCACATCAAACGTTTTCATTACTGGATTTATTCAACTTGTACGCCAAACATTTAAACAAACAATCGCCTTCACCACCACAGTCAACAACCGCGTAATTTTTTCCATCAAGTGTAAGCATTTTCATTTTCCTTAATAAATTCTTTAGCGACAAACGATTTTTAATGAAAGCACCTTCTAAGCAACTGCACTTTTTGAAGTTCACTTCCTTACTAACTCACTTTAGAAGGCAGGACCTCCTTGCAATTGTGAAATTTGTCATTTATAACTTTATGACGAACATTGAAAGCAGTCCTTCAATATCCCTGAGAAGTCTTGGATCGCGAAATGGTCCTTTCAGAGTTAAAGCACTAACCCGATATGATAATCTAATGCTCACCGGGGGGTAGAGGCTCTCAACCTGTACTGTACATTTGTGGATTGTACATCTTTATAATACTGCCCGTAGTTAAGTTATTACACAAATCATAAATTATATTTCCCAGCAATATTTTACAGTGATTGTATAATAAAAATATAAATCAAATGTCCAATACTCAGAACGAAAGTTGGAATAGTCAATATATTAAATGGTCGAATCATTTCCAAATGTAGCAGATTCCATGCTTGAAGTCGCAGAATTTATCCTCACGAAACTTGTTGGAATTGACTGAAATTTTTCTGAATTCCATAAAACATTTTAAGGAATTGAGCGAATTTGAATTTTGCGCTTTGTTAAAAAAAGAACACAATTTCTTCACTGCGTTCAGATATTTTTCACGAAATTACAGTTAAATTAAAACAGAAAATACGAATTTTCAACCAAACACTGGAATTTTCAATCAAATACCTGAAACTTCTTTCGAGAGTAGAATTTTTAAGGATGTTTTAAGCTGAGTGGAATTATTCCCAAAATTTTTAGAAATGTTTTGATTTTTTTTAAATATTGTCGTTTCCTTGAAATTTTTTGAAAATTTTTTCAAATTTTTCATTATTTTAAAATATTTTTCAAAGTTCTGAACTTTCTAAATATATTCTAAAATTATTTAAATGTCTTCTACAGTTTTTAGACATTTTACATTAACTTCCAAAGGTTGAAAATAGTTCTTATTTTTTTATGTTAAGGTTCTTGACCAGGTAGAACTAATTAGTCATTTGTAATGTTA
>NC_046661.1:62930088-62947819 GCF_010883055.1 Belonocnema kinseyi
TTAAAATTTTTTAGAAGCTTCTAACCTACTAATGAAGTTACGCGTATTTGAATTTTATGCTTTCTCTAAAAGAGAACACAATTTTTTCTCTTCATTAAGATAAATATCGTTATCGTTTCGAGTTCCATAGAATTTATCATCTTATTTTGAAATCAACCGAAAACTTTTAACAAGTTTTTACAATAACAAAATGGCGGCCATTTTTCCGAAAATATAGAAAGACCTGGGTACTTCACTGAGAGAAATACGGCACTAGCCGAGGGACGTGCCAGGTGTCTAGCCAAGGGTTCAGAACCACAGGTCCAAGGAAGGCATGAGCGGTCAGGAACAAAAAAAAGGACCCCGACTGCTTTCAGACACTTGTTGTCCAACAAAAAAAAATGTCTAAATTTATCGCGATTTTCGCAAAAAATAGGACTATCGCATCCTTCCGAGAGATCGGAAATAATTACAGAGCTTATATATAAATAAGAATGTTGATCAGCTTAGAAGTGTCATTAAAGATGCCGCAGACATAGCTATACCTTTCTTACAGAGCTATAAAATTTTATAACTTTCATATTAACTTGCCATTTTTTATAAAGAAACTTTAAAAAGATAGGAATGCCTTGCATAAAGTCTATCAAAGGACATGCAGCTATGAAATTAGAAAAATATAGAATAAAGTAGCTAACAAAATAAAAAAAGACATGACAAAATTTTACAATCGCAATTGGGTTGATAAATTAGTGACTCTTATTGTTAGGGACAATTCCGTATGAAAAATAGATAAATGTGTTGTGAGGAAAAATAATATCAACAAAATTCCAACTCTACAAGGTAAAAATGGCTTAGTTGTATCCAATTTTAAAAATACGAAAGTACTTGTAGATCACTATGAATTATAACAAAAAATTGAGAATATTTTGCTGAAAAATATGCCTAAAAGGTATTTGTTCAAATTACTTACATTTTTAATCTATATCATTTGCTTTATTACTTTCCGAATGCTTAGAAAACTGCAAAAATTAACCTACCGAAAAAGCCACCACCTATTGGTAGCTAGACGATACATTTCCTTCTTCATCAACAATACATAAGTCAAGCTATGTGTCAGAGGTTACAGTATGGTGGATAGCATTATACGGTACAATAAACAGATTAAATGATTCAAAAAATTCTGTAATATAAGACGAACCCTGAGAGTTTTTCGTTGAATCAAAGTTAAAATCTCCATAATGACTATGTTTTTATACGTATGATCGAATTTAAAGGAAGAGGATTCAAATAACAAAAAATGAGAGAGAAACCCCGTGGCTAGTGATATCAATGATTATATACTCAGGTTTATTAAATATTTCAGAGGGAACCTTAGAAGAGAGACCGTTAATAATATAAGCAGCCACACCACCACCCCTCTACCATCTCTGTAATTTCTTATAGGTGTGTAACCGTTGAACACAACCATATTGTCATTGGTTTGAGAAGAAAGTCATGTTTCACTTATGGGAATAATATGATAAGCATTTTTATATAAGTAAGCACGCAGTAAGTCAATGTGCGATTTAAGTGAGTTGAAATTAACAAGACAGATCTTTAGATCTGAACACTTAAACTGGCCAAGCCCTTCACACCTTACACTGTCAGGATCACTCATAGTGGTTTGAGAAGAAATTTTTAGGTAGTTACGCAGTAATTAGTGTAAGATCGTCTACACCACGTATCCTTTGTACTCGATCTTTGACTTTACGCCTGACAAAGACAATGCCATCACTCTGCCATACATACTATTTACATGAATGCTCTTTTTCTTTCTTTTGCACCTTTTTTAAAAAGGTTACATGTAGTCGATGTCAGGTAATCATTAGCGTAGACACGAGATCTTGGAAGGTTATTACAAATATCAGTTAAATACAAAGCTTTTTTCTTTCTCATCGCCGATGTCATCTCAGCCCTTGATTAGTTGATTGAAAATTGCACTACAATTGATTTCGACCTCTGTAAGGATTCTGTATCAGCATTATCCAAAATCACTAACGTTGCCACAGCTTCAACGTTTAGTATTGCCGCGTTTTAAATCCTCACAGTGGATTTCAGGATATATACGCAGAGCACTTAAGATTTCAGGTGAAGAAAATTTGACATTCAGAGTGGTGGAGATTAGGAACAAAGGATTTTGCAAGCCTTCCTTCTCCTTCTCAGGTAGTTCGGTGACCTCAAACCTCCGATTATTAACCTCCAGCTGATGTTGCAGTTCTGGAAGGAATTTTACATTGTCCAACCAACTGCGGACATTAATTTGTTGAACTTATCACCTGACATTATACTGCTATTAGCATCAGACCTATACCAAGTATAGTGTTAGTAGAAGCAATAGAAGAAATGCTGCAAGTATTGGTACCCCCAGTCAATTTTTTAGGCTTTATTTTTCTTGCCGCAAGTAACAATTTTTAGTAAACTCGGTTTCATTTTTACAATTATGGTCCGCCATATTGCATTCGATATTTTGAATTCTGATATTTTTCATTCGGGTTTGAAATAAGCGTCAAACCGGTTTTATTTTGACCATCGTGATTCGACTATTGGACTCATCATTTTGAATTTCGATATTTAGAATGCGGATTTTAAATACAGTGACCCCTAAACCCGCCAAGTAACAACTTCTAGTGAAATCAGTTTAGTTTTCATAATTCTTGTCCGCCATATTGTATTCACTACTTTGAATTTTTATATTTTTAATTCGGATTGTAAACCAGCGACTCGAAAAACCACCGTATACCAAGTTTGTGTCAAATCGATTTTATTTTTACAATTTTGATGTACCATATTGGATTTACCATTTTCAATCTTGATATTTCGAATTCGGACTTGAAATCAACGACCCGGAAAATCCCCGAGAAGCAATTTATAGTGAAACTGGTTGAATTTGTACAATTATGGTCCACCATATTGTATTTGCCATTTTGAATTTTTATCTTTTTAATTCAGATCTTAAATCAGTGATCCCAGAAGCCGACATCGAGTTGAAAATTTGATAATAAATAAAAAGCACTAAGAAAGGTGGGTCTGGCACTAAAATTGAATAATGATGAAAAAAGCAGAAAAAATTATTTACAACAAAAAACTTTTTTTATAATTATACAAATTTGGAATCAGACCCGCCATTCTTAGTGCTTCTTTTTCAGTACCCCAAATTTCCAACTCGATGTAGCGTTCTCTGTGATAATAAGTTGGAAAATAAAAAAATTCGCGGTAGGGTAGGAATCTTGTCACGTGACCCACTCATCACATGGCCTTAAATGATGAACTTTGCTTTGATGAAAATAATGCACTCATTTAAGGATTAAAATAGCAACTTCCTTCACCTTTTGCTCAGAATCATCAAGTTATACCTTAATTTACAGGCTGAGTTTGGAATCCGCATACAAAAATTTATTAAAAAACATATGTAGAACATAATACACATATAATACCTATACGCCCGTGGTATTCGACAAACTAATTTTGTCTACAATAATTGTTAACTTCAATATAGATTTTTAAGCTTAAAATTTCCTTTTTATACTTTCTCTATATTTGTCATATGGTCGCTAGGAATGTAACTTAATTAAAAAACAAAAATATTCCTCTAGGTCACTACCATCAAAAGTTCTACGATATTGAGTCAAAATTCAACAAAACAGCCTATAATGGACCGTCAAGGCCGACAAAGACTTCTAAATCTCCAATGTCTTTATAATCGAATTATCCTGGGTACAACTTACATCGTCGCAAATGGAAGAAAACATCAGCTAAAAATGGTTCGGAAACACGAGATGGTTGACAAAGGAACCTACCTTTACAAAGCAGCAGAGCATACAACTGAGACCCTTAGCCTGAAAATTAACATCAAAAGTGGGGAAAGTGCAATACTCCATTGAGATGCCTCACTTCTAAAATCCCACGTAATTTCCATTTTAGTATACCATAACCATTGACAGACATCATCACATACTCAACAAGTCAAAGCTACTGACCATCAGGCAACATATCGTTGACAGATTACAAGTTCTATCTAATTCTAGGAGAAGTCTTAGAGATGAGATAGAAGCGGGTCAGATAGAAGGGGAGAGAAGTCTACGAAGTCCATCATCCACTGAAAGAACACTCAAAGAACATAAATAGCTACAAGGAGCTTTGCAATGCCCTCATAAAACCTGAAGAAGAATGCCCACCCCTCAGTTCCGACGAGATGAAAAAAGTATTGAAAAGCATGAAGAACTATTCCGCTCCGGGACCAGATGCTATCAGATCCTTCTGATGGAAGAAGTTTCCCTTAAGCCACCAGAATCCGATCTTCATTTTCATCTCATACCTAAAGACGAAAGTGACTATGCCGGAGTGGCTGGTGGAAAGACGCATAGTGCTCCTCCCGAAGATGGGTAACTTGCTTGAGCTGAAGAAGTATAGTTCAATAACTGGTCTGAATAAGCTGTATAAAATCTGTACAGATATCTTAAACGATGAGATTACTCAGACAATCGACCTGCGTGGTGAGAAAACCTGATTCCGTCGATGGAAGAGCTATATGTTATCCTGGCGCTAGAGAGACCCATACATACTTGGGAGTGCCACAAAGCTGCATGCAAGATGCAACATCGATTAAGAAAGCTCTTCAATGTAAATATAAAAGTAGTATTCGAAAGATTTGTTTTTCCGAAGTGTCGTTGAGGAAGGAAGTATTTGCAACGAACATGCTTGCCTCCCACACCATCAAGGTGGTCGCGGAATACTTAATCTTGAGTATTTTAAAGACATAATTGTTCTAGGGTTCAGCACATATAGTTGCGAATGGAAGAAACATTTTTCTTAAAACGGTCAGGGAATACAAAGAAGTGGGATTAAGTCGGGCACGGAGGGTTTCATTTTAGCGTGTCAAGAAGGTGTCATTTCGACTTAAGCATACCGTCGCCATACATTAAGCCAATACATTCTCGATCAATTCTGAAACGACATACATCCAAACACACAATGCTGCACTAAGTGTTTTATCACCATCTATGTCACTCTTATGACATTTGCCCTGACACAAATCCCCCAAACGCTCCTAGGAAAATAGAGTCAATTGTCAGAAATGAGAAGTGCTACATACACTGGAACTTCATATTCTCGATAACTGTTTCTGTCATGGATCGAGACCTGAAATAGTTCTCCTTGACTTCGAAAAATGAATCATGTTCGTTATGGAATTTTCGGTACGAGCCAACAAGAACATCGCAACCAATGATAATGAAAAGAAAGAGGTAAGGGGAGTGTCCTAATTATCAGTGCCTGCATGGGGTGGGTTATAGAGTAAATTTTAATAGAGAAGTTTTTCCCCCTCGAAAATAAAGTTTTTAAAACGAACAATTTTTCGTTGGTTGCATATTTCTTTAGATATTCCCATGCCTCAAAATAAAAGAAACGCTCTGTATATAACGAGTATATGTTTTATTTTATTTTATGAGTAAGTGATGTAACCGATGCAAGTGAGAATTTTCTCAAGTTTATTCCCGTTTAGATTTTTGGCACTCCACGAATTTCAATAAATATTTGTTTCCTAACAGAAACGTGTTATCATTATTTATTTCCTAACAGAAATGTGTTAACTTTTAACCACAGGAAAAGTTTAAAAAATAATTTTCATGAAAAATGCAGAAGCAGTCGACCTTGGGTTGCATTGCATCATCCGTCTCCACCTATTTCGCTGTTAAGAGACGTGGTTACAGTTGAAACTTTACTGTGATTTTCCGGGAGCGGGTCCAATTTTGTAAAATAGTACCTGCTCAAGGTGATGCTTAAACAAGTACCGTCGTTTGCGAGTGAACTGGAAGACCCCGGCAGTGAGATTCCTGTCAGATTTTATGTAGTCAATAACACAATGAATTCGGGATACGCACTGTCTTACCCGGTCTATCTTGGGACTAAGTTCATGCATTTGTCTTTTGGTCTTATGATCAACCATTGGTCTTGTTTTACGATTTGCATCCACCAAAGTTTTCGCTGCATTACACACTTCAATTTATAGACCAGAAGTCGGACTCTTCGGAAAAATCTCCACGAAGCTCATCATCCGTGCCGCCTCTCTTTCTCTATTGCCAGCTAGTTCTGACTACCGTTGAGTAGGTGATCCGCTTATAGAAATTCTTTTCCGAAGTTCCTCAGATCGTTTTCGCAGACGTTGATTTGAAAAATTGCGAAAACTGTGGGTGTTTATTGCACCACAGAGCATGCATTCAGGTTATGTAACTTTAATTTTTAGTGTTTCCTAATAGAAATGTGTTAATATTTAACCACAGGAAAAATGTTAAAAATAATTTTTATTTAAAATCCATCTCGATTCCTCCATTCAATGATCCTATATGCTGACAGCGCCGTGTACGACATATTCCCTATGCTTATACGCAGCGCATAATCTCATACATGCTGCTGCCCACAGAAAGACTGATATTGTATGTAGGCGCAGATCTACATATAAGCTTCTAATGAATACCTAAAGAAATAACTGTATTTTTTACCATTATTTTTTAATTAGTACTATTTTTAATTTTTAGACCATCTTGTAAGGAAACATATGAGCCCTTACTCCTTTGAATCTGATTCTTGTAAAGACTATAGTTGAAAAAACCTCATAAAACTTGAAGTCACAATAATTATTACAATCCCACAAAAAAGTGGCCTGTGTAAGAGATCTTTGTATGTTATTTAAGTTTATGTACTTTAATGCGCAGAATACGAATCTGAGTCTAATTTTCCCCCAGCACATCGGGGTTTCCCCTAGACGCGAAAAATTCCATAGAAAATCAGCTTTGTTGGGTATGAAATAACGCTCGTTATTAAAATCGTCTGAAAACAGTTCAGAGTATGATATATTTATATTTCTTGGATATTGAATACGAATCTGATATATATATATATTTACCCTTATCCCGTCAGGGCTTTACAGTAGATGCGAAAAATTCCCTAGAAAATCAACTTTTTTATACATGGAATACTCCTGGTATTAAATTCATCTCAAAGGCGGCACGAAAATCGTATCTTGAAAAATTTTTGGGTAGGAGTCACTCCAATCTGAGTTATCCTTCATTGGCTCTAGTTGCTCCAGCAGGATATGTATGGAGGGTACTAAGCCTACTGCAACATTTTTTCTTGTTGATCGTCACATTGAAAACACATCTTGCCTATGTTTTTCTATATTGCCTATGTTTCCATGCTAGAATTAGAATTTTATTATATAGTTTTTTTTTTGGTCCTGCGCAAATGTTTATCATTGTAAAATCTATGGAGTGATTTTCTCTTTCTCTTTGTTACTTTTTTCTTACCATCTCTTCTAGTCTAGGGGAAAACCCTGATTTGCCGGGAGGAAACTAGTCCCAGATACGAGTTCCGCGCACAAAAATAAATAAAAATATCATGCCTGACCTTTTCTCAAATCATTTTAATACCAAGGGTAATTTGTAACCAGAAAAGCTGATTTAATCGGGATTTTTCCGCATACAGGGGAAACCCCTGAAGTGCTGAGGGAAAAATGATATCAGATTTGTATTCAGCGCCCCTAAATACGTATAGATACCATACCATACTCTGAGACTAATATGGATTGACAGTAAAAGTAAGTATGAATAATAGTCCATTTGTATAGAGTTGCAGTAAAATACTACAGAGCTATTAGTCAACATTGCGTGCAAAAACACTCATGTGACCCTAAAGTTATAAAATAGGATGATATTCAAATTGTGCACGAAGAAAATAATGATTTGAGACGTGCTTTTGCTGAGATGGTTTTTATGAAAAAAGAAGGCGTTAAAGCCATACATTTAATTACTGATTTAAACTCTTGCAATGAATTATACATGAAAGATGGTAGTTGGGCGTAAAATTTAAACAATGAATAATACAAACAATAAAACAGCCTCAGAATGGAATGGAACTTTAATAGACGAAAGGCATAACCAAGATCAATGTAAAGGTCAAGTTTCAGTCAATGAATGGAGACTAGGTATTTGGAATTCTAGAAGGGAGAATGATCATAAGGTAAAAAAATTACGAGAAATTATGCATGTGACGAAACTAGATATTTCATTTGTAACTGAAACAAAGAAAAAGGGATGCAAAGGTAAAAACATTGAAAAGGGATTGCTGAAAGCCAGATTTGAAATATGGTGAGGAGTAGATAGTGAATCACATGGTAGACAAGGACAAGGTATAATTATAAATGAAAAAGCTAAACAGCAACTCGGAAATCATGATCCTGTATCTCCTCGATTTCTGTGTGTTAGGATTAAAGTAGGTATCAGAATATTATTTATCATAGCGTGCTACACCCCAGTTGATCAGGATACAGAAAGTGTCCTAGGTAATTTTGGGGATCCAAGAACAAATTATAACGGAGAGAGATTAGTTGGCGTATGCTTATAAAAGAACTTGTTTATGACAAATACTTGGTTTAGGCATAAAATGATCCACACGTAAACTTCGTCTAAAGAGAATGGCCGCAGTATAATTAACTTCGTTGTTGCAGGTGAAAGACTAAAGCTAGCCAAAGATGCAACGCTCATGAGAGGTTGTGAATGCAATAATGATCATAACCTTCTAGAACAGACAGATATACAATATATGATACAGTCGGGATACTAAACTAGTCATTGTCAGCGTGCCCAGAGGTAGACCGCGGAAAGAATGGTTAGAATGTGAGAACGAGACGCTATTTAGAAGAGACATAAGAAGACACAGGAACACGAGAGTTTGCATAAAAAACATGCATGGATGTAAAGGATGCTAGAAAAGTATGTCAGGAAAGAAAAGTGTAGAGCAAATAGTTATTAAAAAGAGTGTCAATAGAGTGCATAACGCCTGAAACAAAAGACCTTGGATAATAATGGACCCGAATGGGAAACCGCACATAAAGACTTTGTGAGGCTCTTCACTTGGGGTGATTACTAGAGAGTTTAATCAGCAACCTGGGTCGGAGCAGTGTTGCGGAACGAACGTGTTACTTAAATAATTAACACGAGAATGCTACGTCAATCTAAAAAAGACATTCACATTACTTACCTCCTCACCGAGTGAGTCACGTCTACCCCAAAAGGGAAATGTCTTATTGGAATAATAAAAAAAAACTTTTATGCCGAATTTTAAAAAATTGGTGAATTTATTCTCTTGTTCTGAATTTTGTATGTGCGCACCTTTTTTACTGACTTTGTATACCATCTAACAAAATTTGTCATTGCTCGTGTAATAAAAAATGAAGCCGGAGATGCATCCCCTGTTTCACTTGAAATTTTTAATTATTCATCTCTTTAACTTCTTTGAACTCTATGCAAATAGATTTATGCTCCTTTTTACTTTTAGTGCATATTAGTCTCACGTAATAACCATTTATTAATTACGTATATCAAGTTTCCTTTTAAAAATTTATACCCTACAAATTTTGCCCCCAGAAAAGTGAGTGTTTAGATACGAGTCTACTATACTATCCAAATAGCGGTAGTTAATTAGTTTCAAACGGCACCGCACGCTCAATTAAGAAGTGTAAAAAATGGCCACTAAATATCGTAAAATATATTGCGGCCACCTGACCTTAAAAACTTGACTTGCTTACACTTCCATTTTTTACAGAATTTTCATACAACTACCTCTTAAAAACTAACATCCGTCAATACGTTATCTCTCAGCTGCTCTCTTTTATAGCCTAGCATTCCTCGCTTCGCCTCGCCTCACACGCATGTCGCTACTTTCTGGCATTGCCTCGCATTATCAGCCTCTCCCTCCGCGTTTAATGCCTACTATTTATTTACTTTTGCATCCCCTTGCTGCACAATCCACGCATCTTCTTCTCTGTAGAAAGCGAGAACCTATTATAATCCTTCATGCACCCGCATCTCTTTCTCCCTATAAGTTCCTGACTTGCTTTCTCTTCTTTCTCACGCGAATTATGCGCTCTCTCCCTTGGCATAATACAGATATAGTTCACGCTAAGCCTAAACTCTCTTATTCTCTCCTCTTCTGCTTCCTTCTATCTCTCTATGCCTTTTTTCTGAACCTCCTAATATACCCACTTTCCTTGCTCGTGCATCCTTCTGTATTCGTCCATCTGCAATCCATTCTTTCTAAAACACCTTTCCCTTTCCACCTCCGTCTTCCCACACCCACGTCTGTTCTCATTTTCCCATCAACACTCCCTAACCAGCTTATTTCCCGCTCTTCTAAAAGTGTCCCCTAATATTTTCACGGTGGATTCTCCGTTATAATCCCTGAACTCGTTCTTCCTGTCTCCTAACTGACAATATAGTTCAGCGTATTGCTTGCCAACTTCAGTGTCCAATTTACATACCTCTCCTGTATCCTATCCACCTGCTCAAAGACCTTCCACCCCAGCATCACCACTCCATAAAATAAGACCCTCATCACATTTGTCCTTCTAACTATGTCTCTTTCTCTCTATTTTTTATGAACATCCATTCTCCTTTTCTGAACACCATAACCTTCGACTTGTCCGCATTTAACTCCAACCTATTTTTGTCCAAGTATGCGAAAGTAGAGACATAAAAAACTGCCTGTTTAAAAGCGGATTTGAAATATGGTCAGGAGTAGATAGTGAATCACATGGTAGACAAGGAGTAGATCTGATTTTAAATGAAGGAGCGAAGCAGCATCTCGGAGATCATGATTTCGTACCTCCCAGGCTGCTGTGAGTTAGAATGAAAGTAGGAATCAGAAAATTATTTATCATAGCGTGCTACGCCCTAGTTGATAGTGATCCTAGAGAAGTAAAAGACGCCTTCTAGGACACACTAAATAGATTTTCAAAATAAGATAAACGAAAGCACAGATGGGGCAGCTTGGAAGGCACTTACAAGAAACAAAGATATAGAGGGCGCATCGGCTAATTTTCGGGATATCATTGTTAGATGTGATATCGAAGTGTGTGGTACTGCGGTTCATTGTGGGTCAGGCGACCCGGTTCCGTGGCCAAAAATCCAATTTTCAAACTTTCGAATTTGTACAAAAAAACCAGGTAATTGCAATCAGTGATAATTAGGGTATCTTACACATAAATAATAGTTTAATTAATAAAATACTACTCCGCTGACAGACATGCAAAGTTAAAAATGTTTTAAAAATCCTTAATGTGTTTTTCGTTCAAAGATTTAAGATAGTTATGTATCCGTTTTTTTTAAATGCTTCTTTTTTCCTTATCGCAAGTAATATAGTCAGCGCGCGAGCGCCAAGAACTGACCTGCCTGCAGCGAGCCGCCACATACGAAATCACGCACACGTCTCATGTTTCACTGTGCTTTTCCCTTGTTTTCCAGTGTTCACTTTGCTTCGAAAGCTTATCCAAAGTTACAAGTTTTTACTTTTTCTTTTCGCTACCTTTTTTCTCTCCTCGATTTGATTATATTGTATATAATGTCGAAATTTAAGAAAAGAGAAATTATTGACTTTCTAATGAGTAATACTTTGGATTGAACGATTCATTACATTGTATCGAAACTGAATTTAAGTATTGAAAATATCCCAGACTCAAGACATAAAATCTTTAATGAAGAAAATGCGAGTTTTGAAATCTAAACGTGATACAAAATTTCAAGCTGCGCAAAAATTTTCAGCAAGATTTGAATTTAATAATGCTGAATGGTTAAATTCAAATTTTTCTTTTCCTTTTATTGTAGTACAAGATTCTGCTTTCTCTTCACATTTCGGCCAGCCATCGCTTAATTTTTCTGAAAAATCTGATCGCTCAAAAGGTCGAGAAATTTCTAAAATCAGTGATGAGCTGAAACATGATCCCCTAAGGTTAATTATGGCTTGTCGTTACGCAGCGAAACAATCTTAAAATAGAGATTTGTTTTCTTTTTGCGATATTGTTTTAGAAAATTCAGAAACCCCAAGAAAAATTAGGAAATTATTAAGTGAACAATCTATTTCACTAAGAAAAAAAACAGCACAAGAAGCTCTTGCGTTTTTGTTTGAAAATTCACTTTATAAGCAAGTGTATCAAAGTATACATTTGGAATCCAAATCATGTGGAGCAGATATTTGGTATCCATCAAACATTTGATACTTTAGGTGATACACAATTATCGGATGATGAAGAAGGAATTTAACTTGGGAGGCTAGGGAAACTCACACAGAAAGCACCCAAAATACTACAGTTCTGGTAATTAAAAATTAGAATAAAAATAATAAATAAGAGAGCATAAACATAATAAAATTAAATTAAAAACAAATAAAAATTAAAAAACCCTTGTGGTAGATAACTTATTATGAATGTAATCAGCGCCCTCGAAAACCCGTAGGTACCACGTTTCAAGTAGATACAAGTATTTTTTAAATACTCGTCCGCCATATTGGATCCGCCATTTTGTTTTTTAAATATTGATGTCAGATTCGGAATCAGCACCCTCGAAAACCATATATAACTGACCTTGCAATTCATTTTTGTACATTTTAATGTTCTTTCCTACTTTTGGCCACGTAACCGGGTCCCCTAGCCCACTGTGTTGTTATAGGAAGAATGTCTGGTGATGTATGATGGAATGATGAAACTCAGGCTGCTCAAAAGGGAAAACATCAAGCGTACAGGAGAGCTTTGAACGTCGCATGTCTTAGCGATGAGGAAATAAATAGATGTAAAAATGATTACAGATGCAATAAGAGAATACTCAAACGACTAGTTAAGGGAAGTAAATATAAAATTAGAGCAGAAGAAGAGAAGAAAATACAAAATAACTTCGAAGGATGCAAGAAACTGCTGTATAAAAAATTAAGGAAAATAAAAATACAGAATTTTTCAGCATGAGAAATAGTAAAGGGGAAATGCCAGATGATGCAGACGGGATACTAGATGCTTTGAGAGACTATTTTAGGAGACTATTTGGAGATGAAGCTATAAGTTACCACAACTGCTATGTAGAGCAAAATGAGTTAAAAAACTCAATTAAGAAAGTCACTGTCACTGAATTTAGGGGTATTATTAGGAAATTCAAAAAACGGTAAGGCTTCTCAGGTAGGCAGTATTAACACATAAATTCTTAACACGGTAGCGAGTACATACCACATAGTCTGTTTGAATTGATACATTTATGTATCGAGATGGGAGAAGTCCCAGATGTTTGGAAAAAAACGATTATCGTACCAATATACAAAAGAAAGGGAGATAAAGGCGACTGCAATAATTACAGAGGGATCAGTTTATCAAGTACCAAAGTAAAATATATTCAAAAATACCTATTTTTAAGGTAATAAAATAACATAAGAAAATATTTGGGAAGTCCAAAGTGGGTTTATGCCAGGAAGATTATATACGGATCAAATATTTAGCTTAAGGAAAGTCACAGAAAAAAAATTTGAGAGTAGGAAAAAGTTTTCTGTACATTGTTGACCTAGAAAATGATTTTCACAATGTAGATAAAAGTAAACTTTAGGGAGACCTGAAAAAGTACGGAGTCAATGGGTGGCTCCTACAAGCTATAAAAACAATATATACGAGTACTAAAGCGAGTGTAAGGGTAATTGGTAAATTGAGTGACTGTTTCGAAATTATGCAAGGTGTTAGACAAGGATGGGTTATGTCTTCATGGCTATTTATATTATTCATGAACAAGTGTTTAAGATTGCCTCTTTTCGACGAATGCAATCATGAAGAGCATGGGCCTCAGCATTAACGCAAATAAAGCAAACACTACATTGTTCGAAAGAAAGAATGAGAAAACAATATGCAACATTGTGTTAAATGATGAGAGGTTTGAACAAGTTGATAAGAAGGTTTTTGGTAAGAAGGTTATTGGTAGAGTAGGGACCCTTATTAGACTTAAAAATGTATCAAATAAAGATAAAATGGCAGTACATTATTCTATATTTGTATTGACTGTACTATACGGTGGCGAGACATGGACTTTTCAAGAAAAAGATAAAAGTAAATTTAACGCGATTGACATGAGATTCTTGCGCATGATATGCGGGAAAAATCTGATGGACAAAGTGAGTAACAAGGTAATTCTCAAAAATGATGGTGCAGAAGAGACACTAGTTGACACATGGAAAAGAAATCGGTTAAGACAGTTCGGACATGTTGAGAGAATTCCAAATGAGGGACGAACGAAAAAATTGTATCATGGTAAAGTACATAAATGGCAGCGAGCACATAGGCAGACCGCGGATGGTTAGAATGTGTCAATGAGACCCTAGTTATAAAAGACATAAGAAGCCACAGAAACACGAGACCTTGCATGAAAGAAATGCATGGACATGAAAGAAGCTAACAAAGTATGCCAGAACAGACAAGTATGGCGGCGAAAAGTTAATTTAAAAAGTGATAGTCGAGTGAATGACACCTGAAACAAAAAGCCTTCGATACTAATGGACCTAAGTGGGGAACTTCACATCACGACTTTGTGAGGATCTTCACTTGGGGTGATTGCTAGAGAGATTGATCTGCCACGTGGGTTTCCCATGCCAGATAGGCTGATAACGAAGAGGAGAGGGACTAAGTAGAACACCAAAACACATAAATGAAAAATGGAGAGTAAATTAAAGATTTTGAAACGCTTGTCGCTTCCCGAGGATCGTCGCGGCGCCCCTGGAGCCACAGCATGCGGGACGGTGGCGATGGTGAGCTGCGAGATGGTCAGGCAGATCTCACTAATCAACAGCTGTCCAGTAAGAATATCTGCAACAAACGGTAAGCAGTGGAACATCAACTGTGCCTGCTGAGGATGCTTTGGCTCGCGTTAGCTATTTGCAGCCAAACACCTCGACAGAAATACCGTGGGAGAGCATCAATTGGGATACAACAATGAAAGAGGAATTGGTGCGTCTCTATTACGAAAGTGCAAAGTTTGAAACGAAAATGGAAAAAGGATACAACTTAAAAACGAAATTTGCTGCAAAGAATCCTAATATACAAAAAATCGCACTAAGAGATCTTATCGCTAAGGTGAAGGACATCAGGACTAATCTTCACGTGACAGAATACCAAGCAATGAAGATTAAACGACAGGTTGATTTGGCGTGGAAAAACGACGGCGATGAACATCATTCAGAGGAAGTCGCGTTATACGATCAAGCAGTAGCAATTGATGTTCTTCCTGAACCTATTGATGATCCAACACCACCACATCCTCCAGAGCTGGATGGCCTTATACAACCAGAGACAGCAGCAGAGGTTCAGCAACCAAAAAACGACGAAAATGGACTTACCATATAAACAGAGGTGTTATGCGCTTTTATTTTTTGGCAGAGAAATGGGGGCAAAGTGTGTGGCGAGATAATCATAGACTCTTCTTACTTAAATACCCTGAACTAGCCGCAAAAATAAATTAGCAAAATCAGGAAGATCAGAAACGCTTAATATATGTAAACAGATTGCTTGGAAGATGTGGACAACGAATACTTGATTGAAGCTGAATGCATAGGTACTAGGGATGATAAACATCATGTACCGGATCCACTAGAACCACATCCGGATATTAATAACGATTATGTATATAGCGAAATCCCGGAAAACTACAGCACCTTGAAGGAAATTTTGGTCATGCTTTACTAGAGTTCAGATAGGTAGAACCAAAAATAGGAATTCTCTGCCCAAAATGAACATCACAAGTGATCTGCGTGCACTCATAGAACACCTCAACAGCACGGTTTTACCTACGTATTTGAACGCAACACAAATCGCGTTAGAGGTGCAAACTCTTGTATACTGTACAGCTGGGGCAACCCTTAGAACGTTTGGCCGAAAAACTAGGCATGAAAATGAGATTATAGACTCCCAACGGCAGAAACTTGATGTTCTTACTGCCACAATGCGTCGGTACAAGAAAAGTAGTGCACGAAGGCAACAAAATTCAAACTTTCAGACAGACAAAAGAAGGTTCTATCGTGAAATGAGTATAAAGCAAAATAACCAGCAACACACCGGAGTCCCTCAATTAGAAGATATGACTAACTACTGGTCGGGTGTTTGGGGAAACATGAATAAATTTAGATCTAAAGCTGAATCACAGCTTTAGATGTTTCAGCGGTCTTAAAAAGCGAAAGTAATTGGAAAGCTTCAGGTGCGGACATGGTGCACAACTTCTGGTACAAGTGCCTGACGATTGTGCATCTTGCGTTGACAAGGTGTTTTCAGAAGATCATTGAACACCCAGATCTGTTGCTAGGTTTTATGCTCTCGAGTACTACGTATATGTTACCTATAAAAGCAGATGTTTAAAATCCATCTGGATTTCGACCGATAGCATGTCTTCCAACAATTTATAAATGTCTTACGGCTAACATTGAAGATAAGGTATATTCTCATTGCGAAGAGAATGACATCCTTAAAGAAGAACAAAAAGGATGTTGTAAAAACTCGCGAGGCTGTAAATATCTAGTTATTATAGATGCTGTTGCCATGACTCAAGACTCGTAAGCATCAGAGCAACTTACACATGGCATACATTGACTACAAGTAAGCGTTTCCTTCCGTCCCGCATGACTATTTGCTTGAAGTCTTAAAATTTTACAAAATCTGCCCACGCATTATTTACTTTTTAAGTCATGCGAGGAGGCTCTGGGATACAAGAATCAAGTATTTTGATCATGGACAACCAAGGATAACTAAACCAATACGCTTTACGACGTGTATATTTTAAGGAGACTCCTTCAGTGCAGCACGATGGTTCTATTTAGCGTTGAGCCCATTGAGCAAAACACGAAACAGCATGTCTCATGGGTTTAGAATTCATGATAATAAATATGGTCATCAAGTGACCCATCTTCTGTAATGGATGACCGGATGCTGTACGCTAGTTCAGCCCAGAAATTGCAGCAGGTGATCGATGTCACAAAGCAGTTTTCCAATGACTTCCACATTAAGTTCGGACTAGAGAAATGCAGAACAGTACATTTAGTCAGAGGGGAATTAGGGACGGCAGAGTTACAGAACGAGTTCGAAAATGACATCGAGGTAATGGCTGCAGGCGAATCATATAAAGATCTGGGTATTCTTGAATCGAATGGTATTCAGTATACTATAGTTAAAACAAGCCTAACGACTACCTTTACTACGAGACTCAGATAGACTATGAAGAGTTTTCTCAAAGCGGCAAACAAAATTAGGGCAATTAACACATAAGCCATCCCTGTCCTTAGGTACTCCTTTGGGCTCATCAAACGGTCTAACACTGTCCATGAATTGTTAGGCAGAATCGTCCGCGTAGAAATGACGAAGCACCGAATGCACGTTAAAAATCTAGCGATTGAAAAGGTAGTTCTACCACGACATATCGGGGGCAGGGGTATTTTAGATGTCAAAAAACTGTGTGAGTCACAAGTTACATAGTTGAAGGACTACTTTAACAGAAAAAGAAATGTTGCGCTTTACAGTAACATCTGTCAAGCTGATCTTGACTACACGCCCTTAAATTTGTCCTCAGATGCGGCCTTGAATATCAGGGCAGAAAGCATAGAGAAATCAAAAATACAATGGAGGCAGAAAGCCATCCATGGCGTGCACCCCAACATGTTAGATCAAAATGAAGTGAACAGTGAGGCATCTAATATTTGGCTAAAAAAGGGTGTTCTGTATCCAGAGACGGAAGGATTCGTCATTGCGATACAGGACAAGCTTTTCACCACCAGGAATTATCGCAAACAAGTGTTAAATCAAGATGTGGTTGACCGGTGCCGATTATGTGTAGATACAAACAAATCAATCGAGCGCATTATTGATGGCAGTCGCGTGATGGCT
>NC_046661.1:62947919-62970539 GCF_010883055.1 Belonocnema kinseyi
ACTTTACTTTGGAACGAACTAATTTTAAAACTCGCCCCATACGGAATTAACAATCACAACCCAGACAAATGAAACCAACATCAACCGCACATTTTCATCTACAAGCATATCAACAACAATAGAATCCATGAAGCCTGCAGTTAGCAGCAATTACGTCGCAAAGTGTTATAGTTGTAAATCTTTGTGCACTGAAAATCACGGAAAAAACAACCAAAATCCCACCCCTCAACATAAATCAGGAAGTGAAAGAAGCAAAATAACATTTACTACCAAAAATCTAAGGTTAAATATGAGCTAGCCTTCGAGGAATTTGACAGATGGAGAAAAGAAACAGAAAAATGTTCGGTCAGTGATCATCATCATTATTAAAAAAACATTCACTTTATAGGATGTGATGACGTATCCTGATTTTTATACGAGCACTCACACAATTTTTAAAATGTAACTTTATTTAGAATATTTTCTCCAAAAAGTTGTCTGCATTCTCATGACGTCATCGTATAGGAGCCTTAATTCAAGCGAGACTTAAAATTATTGAGAGTTCATTGTATTTGTTACTGCACGTAATATAAGCTTTATTTTCCAAAATTTCCAATATAGAATTTACGCACAGTACTATTCAATATTCATAAAAAACTGAAGAACGAACGATAAATGTGCCTGTGAGTCTCCATCGATTATGTAATTATTCCACATTAATAAAGATCCGTGTACATACCGTGTGACATTCTTCATACGAGTGTATTCTTTTTCTCCCACTCATGTCAGCTATCATTACCCCCCTATCTCTATAGGGAGCTTTTACATATGATGTCACGCTGTAGGGCCAGTACACGTCAGGAATATCAGAATCTGCAAATGATCGTTCGATTTTAATGAGAGTTTGCGAAATTATCAAGCTATATAAGAGACATTTTGGGCCAACAGGATTAAAATTTTGTTTAATTTTGGGAGTGAATTTTGTCGAAATTTGGAAGTATCAGAGATGAAATTATACATTTTTTTAACTATAAAATTTTCATTAAAATGCTGTATGTAACTTGGCGGATTTTATTAGAATATCGAAGATATTAAATACGATTAGTAACTGGTAACAGTATAGATTTATTATTACTTTAAGATGACTTCATGATAGCGTCACTTATCCAAATGTATCATTTTCTTTCCACTCCCAATCCCTATTCTAGTGTATCTTTCCAAATAAATCCTTCGGTTATCCACGCCTATCTTTTTCTATCCGTTAGGCAATCCAAAATTTTGTCTTCTTTTTCACTCCCTAACTTCTTATCTCATTGAATCTTTTTCTATCTTTTTTTCAAATATAAGATAGCCCTATCTTCTTGAATCTCAGTCTTTCTATATAAATAAATTCTCCACTTAGCCACCTCTATCATTTTCTATTCGTTGGGCAAACTAAAATTTCGTCTATCTTTTTGAATACCTATTTTCCTATGCAAGTGAATCCATTTCTATCTTTTTTTTCAAATATAAGATAGCCCTATCTTATTGAATCCTAGTCGTTCTATACAAACGAAAACTACGCTTATCCAGGTCTATCCTTAGCGAGGTGCGCGTTCCTTGAGGTACATTCCTGACTTAGTACCGGCAGATTCCCAAAAGGTGGCAGACGCCTTTGCAGCGTTCGAACGTTGACTAGTGAGTCCCAAAGCTAGGGAATTTTGTTGTTAAGAATTCTACATTTTTGAGTGGATTCAAATGGATAGAAATTAAAACGATGTATCGTTGATCGTGGGTAGTCTGGGATAAATAAAGCTAGGCATCTTTAAACAACAAAGATAAAAAAAGATAGCTGAATAGAACCTCAAGGGATATCTCCATCTTTTTTTATCCATATGTTTTTATCTTTTTAAATCTTTTTACTTCCAGCAGGGATAGAACGATAATTGTGGTGAATTTCAGTCAAGTTTTAAAAGGGGTCGGGGCTGCCTCGATAACCTTTTTACCCTGCTTTCAGTAAACGAGATTTCAGTAATGAGCATTTGGATATCTTAAAAGCGCATTTTCATCACTTCCACATGATCTGTTTAGTAAAAAAAATACATAATCTTGGTTTAAGATAGAAATAATAAATATTTTTAGAAATTTTACCGAAATTGCGTATTCTTGTATAAAAACAAATCGCGGTACAATCGAAGTTGTAAAGGTATTGCAGGGTGTTCTGCAGAGAGATGTACCAAGTCCTCTATTATTTTAATTGTACACTAGTGACTTTGAAACTTTTTTTAGTGAATCAAGGTTGTAGAGGTCTCTCTGTAAATAATGTACAACAAATTGTATTGTTAGCATACGCGGATGACTTGGTCCTTCTCTCAGATACACCCATAGAATTAAATAGGACACTGGAAGCCCTACAGCTGTATTGCATAGAAAATGGATTGGTTGTAAACACAAGTAAAACTAAGATTGTTATTATCCGAAACAGAGACAAAAACTGTAAAAATTAATTTCCATAAAGCTTGGTGAGGATACAATTGAAGTAAAAGACAATTATAATTATCTTGATGTAATTCATAGTAATTCTTGTCAGTTTATTGATGCTACGAGAAAATTTGTCAGTTCAGCCAACGCTGCAGCGGGTGCTACTATAAAAATCATAAATAGTTTCTAAATAGACTCTAGGTATCAAAGCCAGTGTTTGGAGAGAATAATTGGACTGGCACGGTCTAAGCTAAGAAACAATTATACAAATTGTTCTTCTTTATTTACAGTTCTTCTGTGGAAAGTATCTCTTCCGGTGCAAGCATGGTTTTAAGTGGTGACATCAGAGCCTTATCTTTCCTTACATCAAGATACAAGTTCCTATCTCACTTTTAGAATGGACATGAATTTTAAGAGATTTAAGTCAGAAAGAGTTGCAAATAGTCACTCAGAGCATATTTTTCTGATAAGTAAACAGTATACAATTTTAGTTCAGAACTGCGTGTATTTTGTTTTATCGATAATGTTGATTTTAACCATTTTCTTTATGATTGCCATCCATTTACAGAAATTAAAGCAAAATACTTTACTGAATTGAAGATATGTGCTGACAAAGTAATAATTTTGAAAAGTATTTTATCTTCAATTGACACATCGAGCTGTTTAAATAAATTGTTCTAAACAAAAAACGAAACCCAAACGACACATTACAATTACAAGGAAAGAATTTAATGAAAAATTGAATCCAAAATTTATTTTGGACTTTTTCAGCCGAAATTTGACCATTTTTATTTAAATGTTTATAGTTTAAAAGTGTATAATTTCATCTTCAACACCTCCAAGTTTCAACAAAATTCAATCATCGGTTCCAGAAATGTTAATAATTCAAAATAATCAAACCCAGAAATTCAATATAGAGTAACACTCAAAATTTAACAAATTTAAATAATCCTTTTAGCCCAAAATACCTTTATATGGCACGTTAATTTTAACCAGTTTCCTTGAAATAAAACGACCACTTGCACATTCTGATATTCCTGACGTGTACATGCCCTGTATTCAAGGATCTGTACATACAAACACACACACACACCTCCCCCATGTACCCTTTGTCAAGCTCTGTCACGAAATAACGAGACCCTCACCTGCAATATTACGTCAAATTGTTTCGAACCCTCCCCCTTTTTTACTATTTTTTAATAGTTATAAAAGACTATAGAATCGTCTTTCATAGTATTAAATAGCATTAAGCATGAAAATTAAACGCTACAGGAATTACGACGTTCAGTATGCATACCTTTTCATTGAGAAAAATGTCATCACATAAGAACATATTATTATTTCACTAATAGTCTTTTTGGTAAATGTTGAATAAGAAGAATGGATATTATTTCCCGGTGTTACAGAAACTAAATGTGTCAGAAAAATTATTTGTATCACGAAATTCTTTCCAATGAAAAGGAACCCCGAGATTGGGGCCCACTTGATGACATAGAGTTACGGAAAGAAACATTAAGCCAGATAAATTCTCGATATTGCAAGCCCAGCACGAACACCCTAGGTTGGAAAAAGAGGCACCAAGGCCCTTTTCAAATTGCAACTTCGAAAAAGCGATTTTCAAGAAAAACTGATTTGAAATATAATAATTATAATTACAACGTGGGCTCTTTTCTTCCGGAACCTCACATACAATCAAAAATATATAATTAACTAGAACATTGTGCGCGCTATACAAAATTATCTATCCTTCCTTTAGTAAGTTCAATATGATATAGAATTACATTTGACATTTTGAATTTGAATTGAATTTTCTATTGGAAGACACTTTTACTCATTTTTTTTTCAAATAACTTTCTAGTCATTCTTGAAAATGAAAAGATCAGTTTAGTAACCTTTTTCAATGGGTTAAAAAAAAGAATCGTCAGGTTCTTCGAATTCCCTTGAAATTCAGTGAACTCAATGAGCTTTTTTGAATTTTAATCAGGGATCAGAACCCTTAATTATTAAAGATTCCAGGGACTTAAATGGTTCAGCAAGAGTCCGGTTCGAACCCTTGAGAATTTAAAAGGCTCGGGTCCAGACCCTTTATAATTTAAAAGTTTCGGGTCCGGACCCGGACCCGTCCAAACTAAAAAGTTCCTACAATTACACTTGTAAATTTTACAAATTGGTTGGCGACCAAATGAGAGAGTAGAAAAAAGAAAAGAAAGAAGAACACAAAGAAAATGTTTGTTTGAACGAAATGTTTTTTTTCTTAAAAACTCTCTGATAGATTTGGCTAAAAGTTTCAGATTTTGTCGATTAGACTTACCAAAACAAAGGGTTCATACCCACAAACTAGAAAGATTAATTATCTTTTGTATATACAGCATGTTTTGTGGGTGTTTTCATACCTAAAGCATCCAAGTATAGAAATAATTTTTTAGTTACCACAATTATTAGAGATTTTAGATCCAACTACTAATGTTTGAAATCATATCAAAATAAGCACGCTTCCTATAGTTCGTTAAAAGTGTCTTTAAACCGCCGTAGCTGAATAAAAAATCTGCAGTGATTTTAGTTACTAAAAAATGATGATGTCTATACTTGAATGCTTAAGGTATAGAAACACCCCCAAAACATGCTGTATTCACAAAAAAATCATTAATCTTTCTTGTTCGTGGGTATGAACCTTTTGTTTCGGTAAGTCTGATCGACAACATGTGAGACTTTTAACCATATATATCAAAGAGTTTTTGAGAACAAAAAACATTTCACTAAAATAAGCATTTTTCTATTGAAATACATGTAAAAATCGAAACTCTGACAAGTGTTTGTTAAAAAACTCTCCATTTTTCTTAGTTTTTCATACGAACTTTTGCTCGGTAGATTTGAAAAACAATTTTTTTTCGAATTTTTCGCAAAAAGCCATTTTCTGTACATTTCGTGCGGGGTCCTATGAAGCCAAAAATGGAAAATTCTCAAATTGAACTCAAATTTTGAAAATTTAATTAATTTGGCTGATTTATATGAAAGTTAGTGGAAGGGAATTTTTAGGGGCACAGAACACAAATTAGGAATCAAAAATTCCAAAATTTGATTCAAATTTCGAAATTTTGAAAAATTTCATAAATTTGGTAGATTTCCATGAAAGTCAGTGCGAGGGAGGTTTTCGAGTCACAGAACTCAAAGGCGTCAAAATTCAAAAATTCTCAAATTTGACTCAAATTTTGAAAATTTTAATTATTTGGTAGATTTTCATGAAAGTCAGTACGAGGGGGGTTTTCGTGTCACAGAATAAAAATTTAGAGTCAAAAAACAAAAATAAAAAAATCTGACTATAATTTTGAAGTTTTTTAATTAATTGGGTAGATTCTAGTACAGGGGGGAGGTGGGGTCGAGTAACAGAACAACAATTTGAGGTTAAAATGTAAAAATTACGAAATTCAACCAATCCTGAAAAAGAATTATTTGCAACAAAGCTCAATTCTAAATGCGATTTATTCTGCGCATAGAAAAACAATCGAAATGCTGTAGCAATCGACGCTTTTACTATTTCTTGGGAAAATGAAATTTTATACCTAACAGGGAATTGTTCGCAGAGTAAAATCTTCTAGAGGCAGCAGGCAACATCTTATTGGGCTCATTTTGTAACAAAAAGGATTCGATTCTTTTAGTCAGGAGACTAACGCAATTTTAGAATTTATGACGATGAGTTTCGATAAAGGTGCATCTTACGTCACGTTAAATACCATAAGATCAGCGATAGCTTCAATTTCACTAAAATCTGTTTCCAAATTTATGATAACTCGTTTCTTCAAAAGTATCTTCAGACTCAAACCTTCTCGACTAAGGTATTCGAAAACTTAAGAATATACACCTGGGGCATTATTTCCTAACAGCCGGAACTTTAAAAGTCATGTTCTTACAACTATTCTCTAAATTATCAGAATATGTTCACCTAGCTAACAGTACTTAATCGGCAAATTTGTACACTACGATTAACACCCCTTTTTAAGTGGTGGGAGGGGGTGACATTTTCAACCCCAACGCCTGCACAGGTATATTCAAAAGCCTATAATTTTCTATTTTAACGATTTAAATTTTTTATAAGGGTTTTCAAAAGGTTAGTTATCACTCTTTTATTCTATTTTATTAATGAAAAAACTAAACAATTTTTCAGCTTTTTTTAAACAATTTAATTGTTTATTTAACTTTTTTCGCAAAATCGTTTTTTTTTCAATAGCCTTAAAAGAAAGCTTGACTTTCTGACTTCAAAAAAGGTCCTTAGTCCTTTAAAATCGTATTTTCCAGAGTCTACCACGTAGAGTTGGCATGTTTGATGAATTCCCTTGCCTCTAACTTAAAAGCGTTTTCTAATTGGTTCGCCTTTTCTTCTCACCTGCTTTCTTCTGATTCGCATTTTCTATGATATTCTTTCTGGTTATACGCGTTGCTTTAGTGGAAGTATCATTTTCCTTACAATTTTTTTTCTTTTGAAGTACTCTCCCTATTCAACGTACTTTTAGGGTTTTAAAAAAATGTCACTTTTCTCTTCATAGGAAAAAAGTTTATGATTCAGCTGCCCCTTCTCATAAGGGGTAAGAGCATGGTACTTGAAAGTAACGGGTATTGTTCTTACTGAACCGATCTGCTAATTCCAATGTCATTGGTGAATCGCCATGTTTAGAGCTGAAGAGTGCAACTGTTATCTTTAAAGTTTCTCTTGTCCATTTATATAAATCACGAACACTGAGAATCTGCTTATCTGCTGGACGTTGCAAGATGGCTCTTGATGCAAGTCACCTTAAATTTCCTCCGATTTCATCGCATGGTCCTTTTACACGCGCAGTTGGATAAAAGCTCAGTCAGTTAGAATTCCATATTTTTTATGGCACAGAAGGTTGGCGGAATAATACTTATTTTTTACTTTTTAAACGAAAATACTTCTTAAGATATTCAATAATGTATTGTAGTAGAGTAAGTTACGGGAAATTATCGTCACAAGTTTTTCGCAGAGTTGTTCTATGAAGATATCGGTCTCATCTACTTCAGCTACCAGACTGCTTCTATCTGTTTGTTGCCAAATTTGATCAATTATCTTACTGATGCAGTTTTCATGCAGAAGTTTAGTCAGGCGTTCCTTGAGGATATCAATTCCAGGACAATTTTTGCATTCGCTGAAATGACATGTAGGAGTTGGATTAGGGCACATCATTAATTATAAACAGTTATAATAATCAATTTTTTTCATTCGTAGTCTTCAGTTAGATGCTAAATATAAATTACATCTAACATGAGATGCAGATTTTCGTGATAATGACACACACACAAACGCACACATCTTGTTTGGGTACCACTTCCTTCGGCTAAAACGCAATGTCGAGGCCTAAGCTGTGCAAGTTTAAAAAAATCCATTTTTATTTCTTGAATCTCTATTTTAAAACGGCCGTATAACTCGATAGATTGCCCAACATTAATCGTTTTTTGCATATGTTCGCGAGTTCCGCCTTCCTTCTTTATGGATACAAAATCTTCATTCCCGAGCATTAATCGACTGTTCTCGTCATTTTCATAAAAACCAGTCACTGCTGCTTCAATTTCTGGTGACAGTTTTCTTCCTAGCTTGAGTCCAGACAAAGCCAGTATTCCATGTATTTGAAATGATTTGTGAGCTTTCTGGGATTGACGTACTGTTGCATTAAATTTTTCCATTACCTTTCTTCTTATATTTTTTATTATATTTCCTCTTATATAAATAAAGGTTGAGAAGATTTTTATTTTTCTCAGAAAGGAATCATCTTGCAGAAAACATTATGCATTTGTGACAAACTTCATCTAATCTTGCAGCCAAATAAGTCTGCTTGTATAAAGAAGATGTTCAGTTGTTTCAAAACCAAACAGCCAAGTGGACGATGCTTTCGTTTCAAGACAACTTTGTCTCAGAGTGAAGTTGAAACGTGATTGAGCAGTTGGGCGCAATAGCAGGCGACTTGTATTTGTAGAAGTCATATTTTTGTTATTCCTTTTTTCCTCTTTTTTCCTTTTTTCTAAAAATACAAGTGGGCCGTTATAGCACATAAGCGTTTGCAAAAATATAATATGCATACTTTGATACTTCGAGGATATATGCGTTAAAAGGAAATTTGAGTAAATTATCAAAAATTAACATAAGATTCGATTGATGATGACGATTGAGCTATTTCTAATACAGTAATAAGAATTTTGTAAAGTACAGGTGCACCGTTAACGATTTAGAACATATTATATGCAGTGGGAGACAAATTAACAAAAAGTACATAAACTTGAATACCAAGGTTTGTACCAGTTTGATTGATATAAGTGTTAGTGCGGTGTCACAGCAGAATGGCACTATTGAGTGGTCGAACTCTTCAGAAACTGTCAAAGGATCCATTACCCTAAATTCCATTAGTAGACAGTAAACACTTGTGAATGGATTGACCCATTTCAACAATACCATTATGCTGTGAACGCACAGTAGTAGCCTCACGAATAGGACACGGCACATATTTGTAAATTTTATTCGAAAACTCAGCTTCGTATTTGGCTTCGGAAAGAGCTATATAATACGGATGAACGATTTTCTCATAGAAAATACGTACAAAATCGCGGGTTTTTCCCAATTTTCCTACTTATTTTTGACTATTCAGTTAGAGTGTGGTAAAAAATACTGAAATGTAGGTAAATTTATTAATGAAAGAAATCATTGTTTATAACTGTTTCCTCCTGAAGTAATACTACATAATTTTAATGCAAATAGTTTATAATACATAGGGCCCATTCACAAAATACGTGATAAATTTTTCAAGTGCTTCTGAGCCTCCCTCCCCTTCGTGATTTTTTCTCAATTTTGCAACTTTTTTCCAACTTTTCACTAATATCAAGGCAATAGTGCATTAAACTTAAAATTAAGAATTTATTTTTGTTCCACTTTCAAATTACTGTGAATTGAGGATTCTTCACTTCTTTTTCTACTTTTCACTTACAGTGCTGTAACTATTTCTGTAACTAAGAAATATTAACTATTCGAACGAATAATTCTTGCTCATGACTATTTTCTCCTGAGTTGGGATGAGAACAGTTTCTAAAAAATGAGGTATTACTTTCTGTTGATAAATGTAGATTGGAATACATTGTTTGGAATACTCATTACTCATCACAGTACCTTACTCTCAGAACAGAGTTCCAAAATAAGATTCTGTCCAAAGTAAGATTCTGTCCGCAATTTTGAATATTTGTTTCTGATTTCTTGTATACGTCATCTAAATATTACTCTCTCGGCTTAGACGAAGCCGGTTTTCGGATAAAATGTTTATATTTTATTTAATAATCAAATTAGAAAGAACAGTAGAGAAAATTTTCATTGGCGCTCAGTGTAGCCGTGTGTGGATTCTCGCAGCACTCTTCATCGACCCTCGTAAAGCTCACGAGGTACACTCCCTGGAGCGCATTTAATTGCTCGTAAATAATGACCCTTTCATTATTATGAAATGCGGACCAGTTATAAAAACTGAAATCAGGAAGATATGGCTTGATTCAATTGTAATAAGCAGAATTAGTTTTTTGACATAATTTGCAGAAATTGAAAAAAAGATTCATGAAAATCGGTTAATATTTGCAGTAATAATGGAAACATTTAACTATATTCAAAAGAGTACCCTTTGCCGTAAACTTGACATCTACTCCCTCAATCTGAATAATGAGTATTCAATTTAAAAGTACCGATTAACAAGTCTTATTAACTTTAATAATGGAGGGGCAGGCGGAGAAGAAGTCTCTCGAGGTGCTGATAGGCGAGATCAGAGGGTTGAGGGATAAAGTAAGGGGGCTATGGAGCATATGGAAAGTATGAGGGAGGAACTGAGAATAAGAGATGGGAGATGGGAAAAGGAAGTAAAAAAGAGGAGGAAAGTAGAAGGATTGCAGAGGGAGTTGACGTCGGTGAGAAAGGAAAAAGAGAATACAATAAAGGAGATGAAAGAAGATATTAGAGTGTAGAAGGAAGAGGAAGATGAGGAGATTAGAAGAACGAGGGAGGTAGATGGAGAGGAGCTGAATGAAGAGGAGGTAGAGAAAAAGATGAGGAAGTTGAAAAATCTAAGGCAGCAGGGCTAGACGGAGTAGAGAACGAAGCGTGGTTATTTGGCACACAAGATGCAAGGCAGAGGATGAAGGGGGTAGTGAAAAAAGTATGGAGGGGGAGGGATTCCCAAGAGGGTGAAGGGAGAGGTTGATCGTTGTCAGATAGGCTGCGCAAGGATGTTGAAGGGAAAGGAATATTGCCGGAAACGCAGGAGAGCTTTAAGGAGGGTAGGAGTATTATTGACAATATTTACGTCTTGCAGCACGTGGTGAAGAAAGGGGAGTGAAGAGGGGCCTGATCGAGAGGGTAAGGGAGGTATACGAGGAGACGAAAGATAGGATGAGAGGAGGGGAGAGAATCTCTGAGGGATTCTGAATGGATATGGGGTTGAGGCAAGGGTGCCCACTTAGCCAAACGCTTTTTGCAATTTTGATCGCGGATATGGAGTTAAAGGGAAAAGCGGTGCAGCAGGTAAGAGAGTTTGTGTACCTGGGCTTCCTGTTTCGAAGGAATGGGGGAGTAAATGGTAATATAAAAGAGAGGGTGAGAAGGGCAATTGTGTTGGGCTTGGCAAGGAATACGCCGAACTATATTGTCAGGAGGGAGACAGGAAGAACGAGTTTAGAGATTATAAGAGGGAGTCGAGCGTGTAAATATGAGGAGAAATTTTAGGAAGAGGGGGGAAGTAAGCTGGTCAGGGAATGTTTGTGGGAGAAGCAGAACAGGCATAGTGGTGCAAAGATGGAGTTGGAAAGGAAAGGTATTTTAAAACGACTGGACTGCAGAGGGATGAAGTGAGCAGGTTGCACGAGGAAGGAAGGTATATAAGTTGGTGCAAAATAATAGCATGGAGAAAGAGAAGGCAGAAGGGGAGGAGAGAATAAGAGAGTCAATATTTAACGGGAGCTATGTGTGGATTATGTTAAGTTAGAGAGAAGAGAATGTGTGAATAGTGCGAGAAGGGGGATGCAAAAGTTGAGCGCTGATTGGAGGAATGTGAAGAGGTGAAAAGAAGTGGGATAAGCATGGAGGTATTATTGCATGAGAGGGGGGACAAAAGGGCAGTAGCATGAGTGAAGGGGGTTGTGGGTAAGATGGAGAGGAAGAGAATTAGGCGTTAGCCGCGAAGACAGCGGCTGGCAATGCGAGGCATAACGTGGAAAGAGAGACATGAGTGCGAGGCGAGGCAGGGCGCAGCGAGGAAGGTTAGGATATAGAAACGAGCGATTGGAGCGAGAAGAAATCGATTGGTTACTTTTATGCGATTGATTGTTTTTATATTTTTGTTCCGCCGATAGTTGTTATACAATGATAAGTGCTCCACCAAAGAAACTTAAATTTGCCATATTTCTGCTCTTCGACCTTCTAGAAGTTTTCTCTCTTGATTTTTGTCTATTCTCCTCTCTCGGTCCTCGGTTTAGTGGATCTAGGAAATTCCTTTTTTCTTTATTAGCTTTCTTTTTTTTTTTAGTTTCTCGGTTCCCTGTTTAAAGGACCTGGGATCTTCTTTTTTTTGTTACTTTCATCGTCTTCTTATTTCTCGGTCCTCTTTAGAAAGGATCTGGGATCCATTTTTTCATTTATTACTCTCTCAGTCCTCTGGCGAGAGGATCAGGGATTTTCCACCTACGTGTCTGTCCTCTGTTTATAGGATCTGATAATTTTCCTCGTTCATGTATTAGCTTTCTTATTTACTCTCTCGGTTCTCTGTTTAGAGTATCAGGGATCTTCTGTCTTTTGTTACTTTTTTCTTCTTCTCATTTCTCGGTTTTCTGTAGAGAGGAGCTTGGATCCTTTTTCGTTTATCACTCTCTCGGTTTTCTTTTAAAAGCATCGAGGTTTTCCTCCTACGTATCGGTCCTTTGTTTAGAGGACCTGAGACACTAATGGGCCCTAATTGACACTAATAGAACCAATTGGGTAACCTTACATAACGAATTTGTGAGGATCTTCACTTGGGGTGATTGGTAAAAAGATTGATCAGCAACCTGAATCAGAGCAGTGTTGCGGAACGAACGTGTCATTTACATAAATAAAACGAGAATTCTGGATCAATCTAAAAATTTTTGATCCCTTCCTCACATTACTCCTTTCCCCACCGAGTGAGTCACGTCTACCCCGAAAGGGAAATGTCTTAATGATGTAATAATAAAAATGTATAAGCCTTCCTTTTTACTCTCTCAGTTGTCTGTTCAGAGGATCTAAGATTTTCTGTCTCGTTACTTTCTCTGCCCTCTGTTAATAGGATCTGAGAATATTGTCTTCATATTTTTTGGTCCTCTGTAGAGAGGATCTGGGATCCTTTTTCTTTTATTACTCTCTCGGTTCTCTATCAAAAGGATAAGGGATTTTCCGCCTACGTCTCGATCTTCTGTCAAGAGGACCGAGGCAACGTGAGCAACACGAGGCAGTGTCTTTTAACTTGATATGGATCAACACCGAGTGAATCGGCCGAGTAACGAGCTTGTTTCAAAACTTACTAAAAATCACCAACTTTTGCGAAAACCAACTGGCTTTAATTCTTAACATTTTTTTAACAAGCTCAAAATAAGATAACACCTTCAACAAAAAAAGTTACTCTTTTCGGTTGCTTTAGAATTTCTGCTATATGACGTGTACAGAATTGTACAACAACTAAAAATTCGAGAAACCAACCAAAATCCTCGTCACACTTTTTGATTTTTTGCAGAGATTTTGTTTCATAAATTGTGACAAAACTAACAAAAAAAACTGAATATCAACCAAAACTAGCAAAATTTCTTCTTGATAAATTGGTTACCATAATTTAAATAACAAAACATATTTTCCGACAGCAAAAGTCAGTTTTTGAGATTTCTCCCATAATTTCTGTTTCATATATTCTAACCAAGGTTACACAAAGTCTCTACCTTTGGAAAACCTTATAAACTTTTTTTTTAGATTTGTTACAAAATTGAAAAAGAAATTAATTTGTTTTTTATTTTTTAGAATAAAAGATTATTCGAGAAACCTAGCTAACCTTCTTTTATAATAACCTGTTAGCAAGATTTAAATAACAAAATATCTTCTCTATAAATAAAAGTCACTTTTTCGATTCCTTGCTGAATTTTTGTCACATAACTCGTAACAAACTTAACAAAAAACTAAAGATTTACCAACAATTTCTATCAAAAGGCAAATTCATAAGAGACTCTTTCCTATAAACAAAACTCACTTTCTTCTCTTTTTGCTGAGATTCTGTTACATAATTTGTAAATAAACCAACCAAAAAAAGTGTATTACTTAAGTAAACAATTTTTTGCTGATCAATGGTACTCAAATAACAATACAATTTTCACTAAAGATAATCAGTAAACTCCATGCATTTAAAAATGTTTCACTGACTGCACCAGTAGAAATTGTACTAAATGTTAAAATAAAAATTTACTGAACGGACCCACTTGTAGCTGCTTCTTCAGTAAACTCTCACTAATTCGAATGTAGCAAGCAAAGGTGAATACTTACTAAATGAAGAGTCGAAAAATGACCTTATGAGTTACTAATTCGACCGGAAATAATCCTCCTTTTCGTAGAATTAAGAAAGAGAAAAAATGTATGTGAATACGGTAACATTTGAAGGAATTATCCGATTGGATTGCTTTTGGCACACTTTGTAAGGGTGCACAAGGACGAGTTTGTTACTCAGCTATTTTGGATGTAAATTCAAATAGAGCTTTTAAACAATTGTTAAGCCAACTTTTTCCAAAAGGTGAACATTTTATCTGGCGTTATTTGTGGCACTCAAAAAGAAGAAAAATATATTCTTATGCCTTTTTGGATTAAAAAAAAAACCAGAGATATAGCATTTACGAAACCTGAAAAAAAAACGAAAATGAAAATTTTAAACCAAATTACGCACGATATGAAAAATAGTAAGAAGATAAAAATATTGCTTTTCAGAAGCGCTACAAGCTTATAGAAACGAAAAACAAATGAATGGACGAAAATTATGCAACGAAAACAGATTTACAATTTTCTTACTAATCACTTTTTGATGGGATGCGAATTTTTTGTTTTGTTCGTAAAAAAACATTGAAAATTTGAACAAAACGAAAAGCATGATATAGTTTCAAGAATGAGTTTTCTTGGTTTGCATGTGTTTTTAAATTGTGTTACAATTTATGTGACATAAATTTTGAGGAAAAACTAAGAGGGTGAATTTTTTGTTAGAAAATAAGTTTTGTTTTTGAAATTTTGGTGACAAAGTTTCCAAAAAGGAAAGTTTTCTGGGTTCCCGTGTATTGGCATTTCTTGTTATACTTATTAAAATGCAGGTCATGGAAATTCCGTAAGAAACCGGAGAAAGTAAATGTTGTTGATATAAATGTTACCTGTTCTTAGGCTTACTTACAAATTTGTTAGAAAGCAGGTTGGCTTAATTTTATGAATGTTCAGGTTTTTTTTTAAATTTGATACAAGGTATGTATAAGAAATTTGGAGAGGAATCGAAAAGGGTAACTTTTGTGAGAAATGTTTGAGAAACAAGTCTACCGGGTTTTATGAATTTTTATGTTTTTGTTAATTTTTTTACAAATCATGTAACAGAAATTCTGAGATATACGTATTTGTGATTGTTTAACCTTTTTAATAAACGTTGAAGAGAAGGTTTCAAAATTTAAAAGGGTTTTGGAGGGTTGAACTTTTCGTTTTGCAATAAAGAACGGAAGAGTGATAACTCGTCAAGGAAATACCGAATGCGAAATCTGAAGTGTGTTGCCGAAAAACACACATTTTCTCAATGTTGGAAACGCCAGCAAGTGGTCGCTAAAACGCGCTTTTCATTGGTTGATTAGGCCCAACTTTGAAGCTTTATGGTGTCCAAAACTAAGCTACGCACAATTTTTAACGAGAAGACGTTTTTGTTTATTTTGTTGTACATTATCACATAGTACAGGCGGTTGTATGAGCACAACAATAGTTTTGTTGCAGACTGAACTAACTTATTTATTTAAATTAACCACATATTTGTAAGCTCACCAACATTATTTTTTCTAATTAACAAAAATATTTACATTTTACAAAATAGTTTTGATAAACGAACTCAATATTTGTAATCACAACAAAATTATTTTTTGTCGAGCCAAATAAACTTAAGACTTAACAAAATATATTTCTTGGAGCAATGCCATCTTTGTCAAGGTACAATTATTTTTTAAAGGGAAAAATGTATTTTGTCAGTAAAATATAAAATATTTTTCCGTATAAGGAAAAACCTAGAAAGACAAAATGTATTGACTCAATCAAATGTCTTTGATTTTTGGAAAATTCGCTTAATTAATCACAATTACTCTACAAAATACTCGGTAATTAGATGAAAGAGTGATTTAAAAAAATGTTCAAAAAATGAAAAGCGATGCTAATTTGATTTTCAATGACGAGTAATTTTATACCTGTAACATATTTTTATATTTTTTCACCAGGTCGCTAGGGAGGTCCAAAAAATAGGCGAACTTTGGCGTCACTCTTTAAAAAAAACTTTATTAATTCTAATTTCGACTCCTGCGGTTTGTTTTAGCCACACTAACTTTTGAAGGATTTGTCCAATCGAGACAGCCTTTGATACAATTCTTAAGGTTCCCAAAATGAAGGTTAGGTTCTTTAAGCAGATATTTCCAACTAAAATAAAAAAATGTATAGCAATTTCAAAGTTTGAAATTTTTTTTATTTTAGCAATTTTTGTCAAAATTTCTTGCAAATGGGTAGAAGACTTGCAAATCACCCAAATGAAATTTTCAATTTCAATGAAAATTAGAAAAGTTATATACCTTTGAAAATTAAAAAAATTTTAGAAAAATAGAAAAAAATATTGTTTTGATAGATTAGGAAATTTCATTAAACTTCTTCACTAAATATCAAATATATTCAGGAACTCTTAGCTTAGTTTTTTGATTCGCCAAAAATTCAAAAAGTTAGAGCTTTTTCAAAATAAAAAAAATAAAAACCATGAGTTTTAGAATTTTTTCCCAAATTTTCTGGTACCTGGCAAAAAGACTTGCAAATTAACCTAATGACATTTTTGAATTCGATATAAATTTAAAAAGTCATATGCTTTTCAACATTTTAAAAACTTTAAAAACAAAGACAAAATTTTTTGTTGTATAGTTTAAGAAATATCAATCTAAATTTCTACTAGATATAAAATATATGTATTTCTTAATTATTCTCACGAAGTTCTTTAATTAGACAGAAGTTTAAAAAATTGGATCATATTCAAAAATATGCCATTTTTGTTTTTAACAGAACCATAAGTTTAAAATGTTGTTTTTAGCAGATTTGAAAAAGATTTACAAATTATCTTAATCATTAAACGCACGAAAACGAGTGCGAAGCCACCAAGAAGAACGTGCCCGCGCAGCGGGCATATTTTTTCCACGTATTTGTATGTATGTACACACACACACACACACACACACATATATATCATATTCTATGTAATATATGCATATATATTATATATATTTCCACGTCGAAAAAAGCCAAACATGCTCAAAGAAGTATAAAATCACAAGTAATAAAAATAATGTCATAAAATACCAAAATACAAATTTTAAACGATGTTTGTATTTCCAATTTTGATTCCAGGGTCTTCACGATATTATATTGGGATCATCGACATTGCTTTTCCACTTCACCGAAATTTGCAGGCAACCTATACAACCAAAATCCATAAGTATAACGAGCTAAGGCATGAGGTAAAAACAATATGGAGAAATGTAAAACATTCATCCTATTGTGATTTTGGTTACAGGCAGCTCAGAAGGCGGTTTTATTAAACACCTTTGGCATTGTAAGAAACTTTCTCGACCTTTAAGAAGCAATCGATTAAAAACCTATGGAGTGACAGGTGGTAGCTCTAAGAAAGCATCCACAGATGACTTTTGTGACCTTCAATGCTTACGAACGCTGTTTAAGGCAGTATTCTACTTTTAAATGCTCGAAAAAAGCTATAGGTCCGCGCTATTGTACAAATCTCAAGAATCGGTGGTCTGACCCGAAAAAATTTAACAGTTTTAGATTCAGTGTTGCTGGACTCATGTTGAATCTAAAACTTTTAAATTTTTTCGTTTCAGTCCGCCCATTCTCGAGATTTTCATAACAGCGCAGAACTACAGACGTTTAAAGGAGTTGACTTTAACTGACGCTTTTATGTATACATCGATATCATTATTAACAATCTCAGAAAAAATGCACAAAAATAGCTTTATTTTCGAGCGTTTCAAAGTAAAATACTGCCTTAAGTATAACAGCGTTAAAATACGAATTCCAAATTATACCATGCTCCCAATTTCATACCTACAAGTTAAAGAAAAAAATAATAACCCTACCGAAGCTCTAAATAAGTATATCTATAGGTAAACCTTTATCTCCACCTTTGCAGTTTACCGCGTAAATTCTTCCGCGGCTAGAGGCCAGACTCTAAGCAGCAGTGTTTTATGATGTCCCTTCTGTAAATTTCCCGCTCTTGATTACCTTCTAGGATAGAAGGATCAGGAATGGATGACGTAGACATTCCGGTTGCGTCGGGATTGGTTGCTTTAAGGATCCATGATCGTAGCTTCTGGAACTTCTCGTTGGAGATGGATATCAGCAAAATTAAGGTGCAATCTTTGGTATGAATTGATATAAAAAAGAAAATAGAACCAGAAAGCTGATAAACGATGTTAGTAAAACCATTTAACCCTGGGTACATCAAGGTATTGACATCAACAATATTGGATGAGAATATAGACTTCTAAAGGCAGAGACTTGATGTTCTTACTGCTAGACGGCATTAGTGCAAGAAAAGTAGTGGAAGAAGGCAACGAAATCGAACCTTTCAGGCAGATGAAAAAAGGTTCAGCCGTGAACTCAGTGCAAATCAAAATAACCAGCAAGACACTACGTGGTTCCAATTAAAGAAAGCAAGAACAAGCAGTAACTCTGAAATGGTGGTGACTAACATCACAGCTTCAAAGGTTTCAACAGTTTTAAAAAGGGCACTTAACTGGAAAGCTTCAAGTCCGGACATAGTTCACAACTTCTGGTACAAGTATCTCACGAAGGTTCATTCTTCATTGACAATGTGTTTTCAGAAGATCATTGAACATCGTTAACCTGATGCCAGGCTTTATTCTTAAAGGTACTACGTATTTGGTGCCTAGAAAACCAGATGCTCAAAATCCACCTAAATTTAGACCGATATTAAGTACTTAAATAAAATGTAGTCAAATTTAAAATTTAAATTGGGGGCTTCGTTAACCTTTTAATTCTGCGCTGTCTTTCAGATTTTAAGGTTAACTGGAATCATATATTTCGCACGCGCAATTATAATTGCATTTTGAATTATGAATGTGTTCATTATATTTTATTGGACTTAGCTAGTGTTTTTAGAAACATTTCCCAATTATTCTTTAAATATCGATCTCTCTTGTAGAAAATTCAAATATTTTGCTATAAATTTGGTTTAATTGTTTTTAAATAATAGTTCGTTAATCCAATATTAGTTCGGAATTGATCGTACTTAATTGCAAATTAAACAATTTGGTTACAGAGTGTATGCATTTTATTTCAAGTTCGTCTTTTTGGTAAAAAATTAATCATCTTGATTGAAAATTTATTTTATTTTATTAGTTGAAGATCCATCTCCCTTCCTGAGAATTCAACTATTTTTTACTAAAAGTTCGCTATTTCATTATTGGTTAAAAATGGATAGTTTTTAGTTTCAAATTGAACACTCTGGTTGAAATTAAGCTATTAAGTTGAAAAAGCCACCATTTTTATGACCCTTAATATTTTATAGATAGATCATCCGTACTGTTCATAGTCTGCTTTCGAGAGTTTAGATAAGGCGAGAAAAAAGTATGGGTTTTTAAAGCATTGACTTGACATTTTTAAAACAAATTTTTCAGGAATTTTAAGAGATCTCAACAGATTTCAGGCACATTCTACAAGATTATAAATAAGTTCATGCGATTTTATGGAATATATGGTATACATAAAAGTAAATTTGAGCTTTGGAAGTTATTACTTATATTATAATAGCTCATGTAACCTGAAAACGTACGAGGGAATTTAAAAAGATCCCTGGATTAGGCAAAAATCGAAAAAATTCGTCCCTCTTTCTGAGAAGTTAAACTATATGGTTGTGAATCTTTGTAGGCCAACAATTTAACTATGTGGTTACAAATTCAACTATTTAATTGAAAATTTCATTGTTTTCATGAAAATACAACTATTTTGTTAAAAAGTTAGCCTTTTTTCGAAAATGTAACAGCTTTGTTGAAAATTCGTCTTTTTAGAATGAAAATTTACATTTCTGGCAGAAAAGTTTTTTGTCAAAAACACAAGATCACAAAATAAGTGTCGTAAGTCGGAGGTTAGGGTATGGTTTCTGTATGTACGAGGTTTGGCTATTAAATAACCGAACTGATTTTCTGGGCGATTATCAATTCGCTGACAAGTACCTGCGAACTCTTCCCGCTCTTCTGCGCTTGTCGGTGACGAATTCCTCTCCTGTATAGAGCATTCTCATGAAGCCATACAAATTTTCAATGGCCATACTTCTGATGGAATAACATTGCCTGGATGCCTGTATAGTTTGCATGTTTTGCCGGAGTTTAAAAAAATCGTTTTTCATTTGTCGAAAGGCAGATTGAGTAGTTAGCAAAATTGTCGGGAGATGTCAAAACCCACGGCCGTATACACACATCCGGCCCTAGCGGAAGAAACGGACAGGTTCCAGAAAGACCGCGTCGGAAAGATTCGGAAAGAGGTTCCTTTCTGATCCTTTCCGAATTGTATGGGAACGTTGCTTCCGATTTCTTTCCGAACTTCAAGCTGTCCTATGAGCTTTTCCAGAGATTTGCAGATTTGCTTTTCCAGAGAATTGCAGAGATCATATTGATTCCTGTTGAATTCAGCAAGGATGATTCCTAATAACCTAGAAATACGGAGATTTCATAACTCAGAAAACCCTTTTGACTTTCGTACATCACGTACATTATTGCTGCACATTATCACATCTAAATATTCCAAATTTCAAATATTCAATTTGCCCAAGTCTCATTTGTAATTACTACAGTAAGTCATTGATAAAATTCCTTCTTTGTATGGTAGAAATAATAAACCATGAAATATAAATTGCACTGAGCTTGACTGAATGATGGAAAGCCAAAAGAAGCGTCACTTTTATCGATTTTTATATTCACAATAAAAAACAAGGTTTATTGAAAATGCAACTGAGCACAATGAACTTTTTTACTGAAAGCACTATGGGAAATTAGGAATATCCGAAATCTTCGCTTAATCACTCACTCACTTGCTTTCAGTGGTGCGATCGATAAACCCAATCGATAGTAAGAATTCGACTGCACTAATATTTGACTGAACCAAAAGAATCAAATGTCATTATATTTTTAAAAAATGTCGTTGGTGAACGCCAACCACTGCCAATGATAATAATGAATCTTGTAGATCTCACCAAAAAGTATAACCACATTTAGTTGCTTTGTTTCAAATGATGTTTGGTTCAAAATCGAGTTCAAGGCAATCGAATACCTACCATAATCGATATGAATGAAATCGAAGAAACAAAATGGTAACGCAAGAATCATTGATAGCGACTTTCCAAATATTTTTGTTTAAAATCATGCAAATATTCGGATATACTTTATTTTTTAAAATGTTTTCAGTCACACATTCTGTTGTGCAGTTATTTTTGGAGTAAATCTTTTTTTTTTGTGTCAATATAGAAATGGAGCCAAATAATGCTTCTCCATGTCCAGCTTAGGACAAATTATATTTAATAACCAGCTTGAACATTTTTTGACAATACAAAAATAATAAAAATAACATAAATATATGTGAAAAATAATAAAATAGTTATGAAATTTTCCTATTTCTAGGATTTTTGCAAAAATATTTATACGTCAGTTCATTTTCAATATATAATAAATAAACACTGGAATGTGCGGGAAAAAACTCGAAAATTAAGTTAGTTTTATTAATTGTTGAAAATTCAGCAATTTTATTATAGAGTCATTCTTTTTGGTTGAAAATTCAACTGTTTTGTTGAAAACGCATTTTTTCTTGTTGTCAAATAGTCATATATTTCAGTGAATTTGGCATAATTTCGGTCAAAAATTAATCTGTTTCATCTCTTTTTATTAAAAATACGACAACTTGTAGTTGAAAGTGAAACTTCTTTTAAACACTTTTTTTCGGTTAACGATCAATAATTTTAGCTGAAAAATGTATCTTTTTAAAAATAATTTATCTATTATTATTACACCATTAAGCCATTTCCCTTTCGGAGTAGGCGTGACTCACTCGGCAGGGGAAAGGAGTAGTGTGTGGAAGGGATAGAGATTTTTCAGATTGATCCAGAATTATCGTGCTATTTAAGTAAATAACACGTTCGTTCCGCAACACTGCTCCGACGCAGGTTGCTGATCAATCTCTCTAGCAATCACCCTAAGCGAAGATCCTCACGAAGTCGTTATGTAAGGTTCCCCACTTGGGTCCATTAATAGCCAAGGTCTTTGTTTCAGGCGTCATTCACTCTACTGACATTCTTTTTATTAACTATTTGCCGCCATACTTTCCTGTCCTGGCATACTTCTCTAGCTTCTTTTATGTCTATGCATTTTTTCATGCAGGCTCTCGTGTTTCTGTGACTTCTTATGTCTCTTCTAAGTAGGGTCTCATTCGCACATTCTAACCATTCTTTCCGCGGTCTACCTCTGGGCATGCTGCCTTTTACTTTACCTTGATACACTTGTTTCGTTAGTCGTTCATTTGGCATTCTCTCAACATGTCCGAACCATCTTAACCGATTTCTTTCCCATGTGTCTACTAGCGTCTCTTCTGCACCACATTCTTTTAGAATTGTCTCGTTACTTACTTTGTCCATCAAGGTTTTCCCGCATATTATGCGCATGAATCTCATATCAGTTGCGTTAATTTTACTCTTATCTTTTTCTTGATAAGTCCATGTCTCTCTACCGTATAGTACAGTCGGTACAAATATAGAAGTATGTATTGCCATTTTAGCTTTATTTGATATATTTTTACTTCTGATAAGGGGACCTGCTCTACCAATA
>NC_046661.1:62970639-62979442 GCF_010883055.1 Belonocnema kinseyi
TTTCTGTTATTTGCCTTAAGCTAAATATTTGATCCGTACATGACCTTCCTGGCATAAACCCACTTTGGACATCCCAAATCTTTGTTTCTGTTATTTTCATTATCCTACGATTAAGTATTTTCGAATATATTTTACTTACGGTGCTTAATAAGCTAATCCCTCTGTAATTATTGCACCCGCTGTTATCTCCCTTTCTCTTGTATATTGGTACGATAATCGCTTCTTTCCAATCGTCTGGGACGTCTCCCATCTCGAAACATAAATTTATCAATTCGCAAACTCTATGCCACCGTGTTTAAGCATTTCAGCGTTAATAAAGTCTACCCCGGAAGCCTTACCGTTTTTCAAGTTCTTAATTATATCCCTAACCTCAGTGACACAGACTTTTTCAATTGAGTTTTCCAACGCATCGTGTTCAACATCGCAGTTGTGGTGTCCTACAGCTTCATCTCCGAATTGTCTCCTAAAATAGTTTCTGAAAGCCTCTAGTATTCCATCTGCATCATATATCATTTCCCCCCTACTATTTCTCATGTTGACAATTTCTGTACTTTTGTTTCCTCTCATTTTTTTATAAAGTAGTTTCCTGCTTCCTTCAAAGTCGTTTTGTATTTTTATCTCTTCTTCTGCTCTAATTGTATCTTTACTTTCTTTAACTAATCGTTCAAGTATCCTGTTTTCGCGATTTATTTATATATCTTTTTATATTTAATTATATTTATACATGTAATTATTTTAATTATTTTTCAATTTATTAATTTTTTTAATTGCATAAATTTATTAGTAAATTATATGTTATTATTTATTACATTTATTTAAATATATGTGTATGTGTGTTTTATATTTTACATTTATTCGGAAAGAAATCAGAAACATTCGGAACGAACATAAACAGTGGGACCCAGGTGAATATTCGGAAAGCATCGGAATAAGATAATGGGACACTGCCACACTTATTCGGAAAGAAATCGGAAACGTTGAAAAAGAAGTAGATGCTATGAGACACTTCGGAGAAAGTTCGGAAACACATCGGAAACCTTCGGAAAGAGTGGCTTTCGGAAAGAAATCGGAAGCAAAGTTCTCATATAATTCGGAAAGGATAGGAAACGAACCTCTTTCCGAACTCTTTCCGTTTCTTCCGGTAGGGGGGGGGGGAGCTCTCGCGATGGGGGATGTCCCCTTACGCAAGCCAAAAAGTTTCGCGATCTGGCCACACGTGACATGGCGCACTAGTCACGTAGTACAATATTTGATAATGTAAACACATATTCTAGCTTCAAAGTCGAACTGACACTGGCACAGCAAGGATATTGATGCAGTCCACTGCAGATGTGCAATCTGTAGAAAAATGCCGTTTGCGTGTTCGCTGCCGCAGTACGAAGGAAACAGTAACAAATTTAAAGGTAACCGATCAACATTTGAAGTGCCCAGTGATCCTATACTCCGAAGAGAACTGGAATCTTGTGTACCCGGTGTTGTTTTCCGATCTACAGCACGTGTATGTAAAATGCATTTTTCCGATGAGATTATTATTAGAGAGTGCGTCAAATATGATCAAGAAGGGCGAATTATCTATCGTTCTCCTTTAAAACATCCGCGTTTAAGCAATGGTCCCAAACCGACAATATTCACGAATCAGAATGCTTGTGGGAAATCAAGGGAATGTTTGTGGCAACCGCTCCTATTTATGGAAATTAGAATTGTTACTCTGCGTATCAGTAAGTTTTTGTTACTATCGAGATTTTTTACTTTCGTCAAATTTCTGGCATTTAAATTCAAGCATAATTATAAATATTAACATATCTCGTTGCATTATTTTAATTGTTTTATACTTTTGAAAGTCAACTTAATTAAATTTATTTCTAATCTTATCATGTTTGCGCTTTACTATACGTTTATTACTTTCCCTACGTTTACAAATGCATCCATATGATATAAATTATTGAATACATGTTAAAAAAATTGATTTTATCACATTAAAATTTCAAACTAAACATCCACTACTCTACTATTACACCCCCTGGTGGCAATTTTTAGAATTAACCGTAAGCTTCAATAGGGCAACATCCCCCTTCACAAGAGTCTCCACACCTGTGTATACGACCGTATCAAGAACCGATATATCCAAAAAATATAAAAAAATGAAAAGTTGAATCCGTATGCTCTTACAGATATAGATTTCAGTGAAAACATGAGTTCAGTGCCCTTGATCACTATAGTGGACATAGTGCCATAATTAATTCAATCTCAAAGTTTTTACACCGCAAAAGAAGTAAAAGCATGTAAATTTTATGAAGCTGATTTTGTATGAAAGTGCAGTGCAAGCAGTTCAATGGTACTTTTCTGCTTCTGTCTGAGGTTAGAGTAACAATGCCGTATTTTTAGTTTTAAATTAGTGTTTTTATTTGTAATTTATTATTTTATATGAGTATGAACATTAACATTAAGTAACAATGTAAATAAGTGGTATTTTTACAAAAATCTATAAACAATTATATTTTTCTATGACAACCCTACCGATAGAAATATCGGAGTATTCTCAAGCGAAATAGCCTGGCTCATTTGAATCTATAAACAGAGTCGATTTGAATGATTTAGTCTCTGAGATATTCTGAGAGATTGAGGTCCTTTTCAAGGTCCTTTTAGTGGTCCTGGTAAGAGTGGTGCGACGGTAATATAATGTTCCTTCTGTATTCGTCACGTACCGGGCGGACAGAGTTATTTACAGTACTTAGCCGTCGCAAACCCGACTCTCCCTTTTTAAATTTCTCTTCAAATTATTAAAACTTTTTTTTTAATTTATAAATTTTCTCATTTCATTTATTTATAATTATAACTTATATACTAATATACGATTTTCAAATTAAATTATAAAATGCTTGTTATTAATGAACGAATTCTTATTTAAATTTCAGCCTCACTGCTTGTTATTTATGGTCGTATTTTTATTTCAATTTCGGAAAGGACATTTCAAAACCTTCAAAACATTTAAACGAGCTACCTAGAGCTTTAAGTATATCTACCTGAGTGCCTGCTTAAAACTAACAATACTGTACTGATACACAAACCTCACTCAGAAGCAAAAAAGTACCATTGAACTGCTTGCACTTCACTTTCACCGTAAAATCAGCTTCATAAAATTTATAACTTTCCAAACTGTTATATATACTAAATCATTAAAAACGAAGCTGCAGATCGTCTATGACGAATTGGCCAGGCTAATTCGCCTGAGAATACTCTGAGATTTCTATCGGTAGGGTCTCTGAGCATACGGATCAAAGTTTTCGATTTTTCCCATTTTTTTATATGCTAGGTCTTAAAATCTCTCGACAATTTTTTCAAATATTCACTCTGCATTTCAATAAAACAAAAACAATTTTGAAAAACTCCTGCAACACGTGAAAATGAGAATGCTCCATTGCTGACTGGAAGCATAGTCAGTGTATTTGCCGATGCAATGCGTCTTCTTACTGTGCATGTTTTGTTAAGCTTGGACTTTCTTGAAATTAATAAATTAGTTTTTTTCTCTCTCTTGCAATCACTATATCAAAAAATCCGAATAGATCCAATAATCTCCCGAGGTTGGCTGAGCCTGTCATTCATACCTCATAGCCGAACGCTCACGATGTAAATCGGAGAACTTCGTGTTTCCCGGTAAGCTGATCAAGATTTATGTATGCAAAGGTGTTTTCCAGTGTGATTGGAAAAAACGAAAAACCTATAAATATTTTTGAATTTAATTTAATCCCAGTTTTTACCTTATTAAAACAGAATATTTTCCTGTTTTAACTTATGCGTACTATGTATATAATTAAAGGTTAAGTTACCTTAGCGAATCTGTGTTCTACAGTGTCATGTATATTAACACTAATATCGATAATGTGCGTATTTATGTGCTATAATTGCGCAGTGTGAGATGTGGAAGAGCTAGCGATTTTGAAAAGAGCAAGTAAGTGGAAAGCTCCAGGTCCGGGCACGGAGCACAACTTCTGGTACAACAACCTGCCGAGTGTGCATCCTGCGTTGGCAAGACTTTTTCAGAAGATCATCGAACACTTAGATCTAATGCTAGGCTTTATGGTCTAAGGCACTACGTATATGTCGCATTAAAAACAGAAGCTCAAAATCGATCTGAAATTCGACCGATAGCCTTTCTTCCAATAATGTAAAAATCTCTTAGAACTATCATATTGCAGATAAGGTATATTCTCACTGCGACAAGAATCACATCCTTACACAAAAGAAAAAGGATGTTGTAAAAACTTGCAAAGAAGTAAGGATCTAGTCACTATAGACGCTGTTGTCATGACTCGAGCTCATAAGCATCAAAGGAACTTGCACATGGCATACATTGACTACAATCAAGCGTTTCCTTTCGTGCCGCATGACTTATTGCTTGAAGTCTTGAAAATTTACCAAATCTGCCTACGTATCATTGACTTTCTAAGTCATACAATTATGCTGTGGGGTACAAGAAGCAAGTATTTTGTTCATGGATAACGAAAGATAACTAGATCAATACGCATTCCGACGGGTGTTATTTCAAGGAGACACCTTCAGTGCACTATAGTTCTGTTAAGTTTTGAACCCACTGAGCAAAAGACAAATAGCAAGTCATATGAGTACAGAATACATGATAATGAGGATTGTTATCAAGTGACGCATCTTCTATACATGAAGGGTCCGCGGTCTAAGCCTGTCAACTGCTTATAGCGTCTTATAGGAAATCCGTGTTTTTTCACATCAGCTCAGTTTACTCGTAGAATAGGGCAGTGAGACACATACCAATATGTGTGCAGTTAAGTGTACGTGTGTGTCGGAAGTTATTTGTGGCTACTTTAACGTCAACTTCAGTGTAGTCGTCTACAGATAAGTCTACAGTAAAGGTAAAGGTGAGCAACGCGTCTCGATTACTAACAAACAGAAAAATTTTGCAATAAGCTATTTTAAATATTTGCAAGCGTATCTATGTTTGGCATGTGATTCCAAACATTTTGACATATAAAACTTGCCCCAGCTTGCAAAACAAAGCAAAAAAATAATGTTCAACTTTAATTTAAATGGCATGAAACAAACATGTATTATTTTTCTCTAGTAAATAATCAAAGAACTTCTCACGGCTTAAAAAATATTAAAAATTGCAAAAATAACAACGATTTTCCTTCGACGTATAGAATTTCTGAAATGACAGTTAACAGGTTTAGACCGCGGAGCCTTCACATGTAGTTCGGACTAGATAAATGCAAAACAGTGCATTCAACCAGAGGGGTATTAGAGACAGCAGAAATAGCGAGCGAGTTCAAAAATGACATCGAGACAATGGCTGAGGGAGTGTCATATAGATATCTTGGCATTCTTGAATCTAAGGAGAATATGCTCATAATAAATGTGGTCGGAATGGAAAAATTAGCTCAAGCTAATACTTTTCTCTCTGATTTGCTTCCTGAAGATGTTGATATCTGGAATCTGAACTGTGCCATTTACGAAAAGGCGTGCTCCCTGCTTAGCGACAATAGGAATAATGATACTTCAGTACGCCTGAGTAAGACTTACGAAGGCATTGCACAGTTTCAGTTTAAAATTACAAAGGCGAGACAATATGCATCAAATGTTTACGGAAAGCAAATCACACGCTAAACAAGTTTAAAATGTTGACGATCAAGTAGCAAATGACGCAAACAAAGGAGCTCCTTCATCTAAAACCAAAGAGAGCCTTGAACGGCGAGTAAACTGGATTCAGAAAATTTTCACTTTTTCCACTCATCCTTCCCGTTTGTCTAACAAAACGCCATGTTACGTCGAAAATGTAGTGAAGAAAGTTTTGTTAGAATTAAGAACTCTTCAGCGTTAGGGCTAGATGAAATCAACAACTTTTAGCTTATATTTACTACTTTCTTAAACGGAGAACAACCCCTACCGCAGCAGTTAGTGGAAGGACGCACACTACTGATCCCTAAGTCTAAATATTTATCAAGTCCACAGGACTACTCGCCCATAATTTGTTTAAACACCAGCTACAAGCTATTCACTGGCATCCTCAAAGAGAGGATATTCACATCTATCGAGCCGGTATGGAGTGCAATAGTTGAACAACGGACATGCAAGAGATGGCTGGTAGGTTGCAGGACGAACCTGTTAATGCACAAGTGTATTACCTAGGATTCCATCAGGTATCGACGCAATATATCCATGGCTTGGATTGACTACCGACAGGCGTTTGATAATACGAACCATGAGCTCCTTATCAAGCTCCTTGAGAGCCTGAAGGTGCTTCCAAAAATAATGAGATGTATGAAGTAGCTTATGCTCTTGTGATGGGCAAGATTTGTCATAACATCTGAGAAAATACAAGTGCCTACCAGCTATCTCACATACGAGCGGGGAATCTTTCAAAGAGACTCATTAAGTCCGATACTTTTCTGCATCTCTCTCTTACCTCTTTATATTGAACTCCAAGCACGTGACGATCGAGATAATCAACTCATAGGTGGAAATTCCATTCATAACCTTGGTAATCGGAAAACAAATGCATATCTTAGAATACCGCAAGCGGAAACCCTCAGAGGCCATGTCTTAAAAACGACCCTTGAAAAAAGTATCACCAAATTCTCAGACAAATGTAGGCTTCCGAATTATCTGGGTACAAGATTCAGATGAAATATCATTAAAACCACAAATGTTAAGGAAGTTTCTAGAGTTCGTTTAATCCGTGTATATATACTACCAAATCCCCCGAAATTACCATTATTTCTACCGAATAAAAGTTTTTAAAGACGAAATAATTATGTTCATAGAAACAAAATAATCTTATTTCTTATGGCTCTCAGTGAAATTATATTTAATTGAATTATTATGTATATTAAATAACATTATTTTTACACATTATATAAGTTATAAATAATTTCAAACGCGATTAATTTTTGGTGGCAAATTTAACTGTTCTTTTGAACATCCATCATAATTTTTAATTTATATTTCCATGACATATTTATTAATTTTAAATAAGCCTGTGTTTAACGAAATACGTTCAGTAAAAAGAAGCATTGCTTCGGCGAATATACCGACCATGCTTCCAATCATTAGTACGTGGTGGGATATTCGTCGCCGACAACAGCATTAAACAGGGAAGAGGTAAAGCTAATCGTCGGTGAATTTAATACTACCCGATTTCATTATCGCTTACCTAAAGCTGCGTCAACAATGTGAAAGGTCGGATGTTGTTCTGTGTTTCTTGCTCTCTAACCCCTAGAAATATCAATATTCTGTGATCCTTAGTACAGCTATAACCTTTTGTTCAAAGCAGACCGCGTACATGCGCTCAGTAGGAATTATGTTAGGTGTGAAGCAGAGTGGCGCAGTGACGCGTCACTCGAGATTTCTTAAGTATTAGATGTAAAAAATGTATTATACGTAAAAAATCTGTAAAAAAAAAGGAAACGTAATAAAGATGGTGGACTCGGATAGAGCATAATATAAACTCACTTTTTTAATTATGGTTATGCGTACCGACTTACATTTTTGTCGTTTATCAGAACTTCATTTGACATAAAAATATCACCAAGAATATCAAAACTGACACCAGTCATTTTAGAATTATTATTTTGACTGCTTTCATCTAATTGCATCAGGTTTTCTTCTGATGCGTTCATAATTGTAACGCACTTTTTTCTGAAAAATGTTTTGAAATCAGCGAAAATCCTTGAGTGCTTAGTTTTTTAATTTTTATGATATTTGCAGTTCGGATGATTTGAACATTTATCTTCGGTTCTTAACCTTTCTTTAGCCGTATTCGATAGAACGCGGTTGCATCCCTGACAAACGCAACATTTTTACCATTTTTTTTAAAGGAAGGATAATTCTTGCCAACATGGATTCCTCGGTCTGCCGCCTCTATTCATTGTCGAAGTTGTAGAATAATAACTTTTTTCATTCACTTTGAATTTCATGCATAAAACATAATACCGCATACCGCTACCGGCGCTATTTTAAAGTTATGGTACGAATGTTTTCCGCATCTCACGTCGTGTGGCTTAAATTTTAATTTTCGATTTTTTATAGTATTTTTGAAAAATAAAACCAAAATATTAAGTCTTATCGCATATTCTTTTAAACTTTTTACTTTAAACTAAAACTTTACGTTTTACTTATGTTTGGCATAAAATGAAATATTCTATTTTTAAATAACATTTTCGATGGATAAAACTATAATCGTTGGTCAAAGAATGTTTGTTAACAAACTCTTTCTTTCTTTTAGGACCAATGTGTGAAAATAACTGCATACCTCAATGCTTAGGGCAGAAAAAGTTATCACATAAGGTCAGTATCAAGTTCAATTGTTCGAATTATATATATTGCCTACTTCTCAAAATGTTTAAACGCAAAGCGCTCATTATTTTGAATTACTGCAACACTTATTGTTTCAGAGAAGCAACGACGATAAAATAAGGTCAAGATCAAGTGAAGCCGTTGCCACAAGTCGGCAATATATATGATTTGCACGAACGCACTTGATGATGATCTTATTTTAGAAGTATTGCTTCCCTGAAAATGTTTGTGTTGCACTTAAATCCAAATGTTGAAAGCTTCGCGTTAGGAAGTTGCGAGGAGCGGTAGATTTGTATAATTTGCATTACCTCCAATCAAGCTGAGCTCACTTTGAATCCTTTCTCTATTTTGAAGCAGGAACAGTATCAGTTATGAGAAAACCTTGCACGCATCGCGCTCCGCCGTTGCGAGAACAGGTCTATATATATATATATATATATACATATAACGCAAAGCGCTAAATATTTCGAATTAACTG
>NC_046661.1:62979542-62989361 GCF_010883055.1 Belonocnema kinseyi
TATGCCGAACTACTCCGAAAAAGGGGCTATGTAAGCAGAACACCTACTCTACCACAGCTAGAACAAGCCGGCAACAGAGAATGAGAGGCGACACTAAAACCGACCGCGGGCAGGCATCCAATAGAGGAAAAGCGATACTTTATGACCCGGAAAAACATCAACATCAAGGTTTCTCTCAAACCTAAAGATCTGGCTGAAATGGATGACGAGCTTCGTGGACATTTTTCCGAAGAATCCGACCTCTGGGCAATCAATCATTGTGTGTATAATGTAGCGAGAGCTTTGGCCGCTGCGAACCGTAAAACAAAACCAACGGTTGATCATAAGACCAAAAGACGAATGCATCAACTTGCCATAAACATAGCTGGACAAGACAGTACGCGTCCTGCTTTCAGTATGTGATTGGCTACATCACATCTGGCAGGAATTTTACCACCAAGGTTCGAAAGTTCACGCACGAACTCCAGACCCGTTTTCACACGCGTAACAAGTCAAAGCTGCTGACCATCAGGCAGCATATTGTTGAGAGAATACGGACACTACCCGACGCTAAGAGAAGTCTAGAGCGGAGAGAGAGGTGGGTCAGAGAAAATCAACAGTTTCTCTCTGACCCACCTCGACTCTTTCAAGACCCTCCAGTAACTGTTGACCACCCGCCTAAACCAGAGGAGGTCGAAGTATTTTGGAGAAAAGTCTACGAAGTGCAGCATAGACTGGACGAAGGCTCAGAAAATATAAATAGCTTCAAGGAGCTGTGTAATGCCCTCATAACACCTGATCAAGAATGCCCACCCATCACTACCGAGGAGGTCAAAAATGTATTAAGAGGGATGAAGAACTATTTCGCACCGGGACTAGATTGTATCAAAACCTTCTAGTGGAAGAAGTTTCCTTCAACCCATCAGCATTTGGCCCGCATTTTCACCTCATCTTTAAAGTCGGAAGAGCCGATTCCGGAGTGGTTTGTGGCAGGGCGCACAATACTCCTGCCGAAAATAGGAAACTTAGCTGACCCTAAGAATTACAGGCCAAACACTTATCTGAACACGCTGTATAAGATATTCGCAACTATCCTAAATGATAGGATTTTTCGGGCAATTGAACCTGTGTAGCAAGAAATGTATGAACAACGAGGCTCAAAGAAATGCTTAGCGGGATGTCGGAACAACCTGCTCATCGATAGGTTTGTCTGCAGAGATACAGCATTCTACCAGCGTGACCTATCGATGGCCTGGATTGATTATCGGAAAGCTTTCGATTAAACCTCCCATAGACTTATCATCTCTCTTTACGAAATCTTAAAGGTTCATCCGCAAATCGTTAGATGAATAGAGAGATTGATGCCGCTTTGGAAATCCAGATTTACTATCTCATCTGAAAAAATGGTGTGACAACTAACAAGGTCACCTTTTAGAGAGGTGTCTTTCAGGGCGACACAATGAGTCCACTCCTCTTTAGCCTTACATTATTGCCACTATCTGTAGCACTTCGCCATTCCGACGGGTACTTGTGCGGCAAACCTGCAGATCGTAAGTACAAGGTCACTCATGTATTTTATATGGACGATCTTAAGATCTATGCTAAAAACAAAAAAGCAACTACATCTAACTCTGAAGATTGTCAAACGGTATACTAAGGACATTGGAATGGAATTTAGGTTAGACAAATGCGCCAAGGTTTATTTGAAGCGAGGAAAACTTAATGGCATCCCTGAAGATCCTGAGCTCGTTGAAAGAAGCGCTATACGACACCTTTGCGCTGGAGAGTCTTATACATACCTAGACGCGCCACAGAGCCACATTTAGGATGTTACATCTATAAATGATACTCTCCGAAGCAGATACAAACGTTTCATCCGGTAAATTTGCATGCATCTTAAGTCTTCTGTTCCGCGACTGTACATTGCACACCGTCCAGGTGGTCGCGGAATATTGAGTCTTGAATGTCTTCACAACAGGATTACTCTGGGTACAGCACATAGAGTCGCAAATGGAAGAGAGCGTCTTCTTAAAATTGTCAGGAATCACGAAGAAGTGGGCAAAGTAGCGTTTCTGTACAAAGCAGCGGAGGAAGCTGCTGAAACACTTGACTTAACTTCAGTATTAGGGGTGAGCAAAATGAATCAAGTCTTATCTCTCTCGAGTACTCACTCCTGAAAGCCCGGATTACGAAAGCACAAGAGAAAAACTTTCATGAACAGCTTCTCGATAAGAGGATGCACGGTATCTTTCACAGAAATGTGGAGGATCAGTCAATGTCGTCAGAGCTAACGTTTACTTTCCTTAACTCGTCCGGATTGATGTCTGGTATGGAGAGTTTCATTTTGGCATGCCAAGACGGTGTCATTTCCACCTTAAAATACCGTCGTCACATTTTGAGCCAAGACATTCCCGATGATAGCTGCAGGGCGTGCCATGCATACCCAGAGCATTTAGCTCACATACTATCTAGTTGTCCAACTCATGCGGGAGCACCCTACATCCAAAGGCACAATGCGGCACTAGGAGTGCATTATTACCATCTCTGTCACTCTTACGGCATTAACCTTAATGTCACTCCTCTAAACGCTCCTAGGGAAATCGAGTCAATTGTCGAGAATGGGAAGTGAAGCATATACTGGAACTTTATATTCTCGACAATTGTTTCTGTTGCACACTCGACGCCAGACATGGTTCTTCTTGACTTCGAGAAGCGAACCATGTTCGTTATCGAATTTTCGGCACCAGCTGACAAAAACATCATAGCCACGGAGAATGAAAAGAAAGAGAGGTATAGAGACCTTATAAGAGAGTTGCAACGATTGTACTCGGAATTTTCTGTGAAACTAATCGTCCTTATCATCGGCGCTCTTGGAGGTACCAAGCTTTCACTCGTTAATAGCCTGAAAAGTATCCCGGCGTGTCAACAATATGCTAAAACACTTGCGGGAAAAATGCAGAAGGCGGTTGTCCTTGGGTCGCTCCGTGTTCTTAGGGTGCACGAAACTTTTGTCGGATCGTCGTATTGATTCCTTTACAGAATGTAACCACCTATCTCACGGTCGTGAGACGTGACCTACAAAATTGACAAGTTACAACCAAATCCACCGAAAGACATTTTCCTTTTTTGCGAACAACTTTTATCTATCATTTTTTGCGTGCCTTTTGTCATTTTTGCAAAAATGTTCAGTTGTTATTTTTTCATGTTATTTTTCACGTTTAGAACAAAAACTATGCACCCTACGAGGGTGGGGTGAAGTTTCCGGCCTGATAAGGAAAAACAACTTTTTTCGTATTTTTTCACTTCCTTTTTTAAACATAATCTCCCTTAAGATTAATAGATTTCTCATAACGGTGATCTAATGCAGTGATGCCACTTTTACAGACCGTTTCGTCATATCCCTCAAAATACTCATTAGAAGCATCGATGACTTCCTCGTTGCTCTGAAATTTTTTACCTCTGAGCCATTTTTTAAGGTTATGGAACAGATGATAGTAGCTGGGGGCTAAATCTGGTCAATATGGTGGATAAGGGTACAATTTAAACTGCAATTCGTTGATTTTAGCCATCGCAACTACCGACTTATAGGGAGGTGTGTTTTTGATCGACTGTTAGCAAACGCGGCACCCACCTAGCACAGTGCTTCTCCATGCCCAAATGTTCATGCAAAATATAGTGTACACGCTCAGTTGACATCCTAGTAGCTTCATCTATATTACTTACCTTTAATCTGCGTTCTTCTGTCACCATTTTATGAATTTTCTCGATCATTTCGGGGGTTGCGACCTCAACGGGGCGTCCTAACGTGGTTAGTCAGAAGTACTCATGCGACCCTTCTTAAATTCAGAAACCCACTGTTTAACCGACGAATATGACGGAGAAGAGTCTTTCAGTGTGGAATCCATTTTTTCTTAAATTTAAAGTGTTGTTAGGCCTTTTAAATAGAAGTATTTTATGACAGCAGGCTTCTCTGATTTTTCCATTTTTGCACAAACAATCAAGGTGTAATCAAGATTCAGTGGCTCTCAAATGTATGCTAATAGAGCAATCGACTTGAAAATTGATATACAAGCTAGTGAGATATACAGTCGACGCCATTTACCTTGCATATTATGACTTTTTGCACTTTAAAATTGCCTTAAAAGACCTAAACCTTTGACGGCAACGTAAATAGCGAGCGGAACAAGTCTCGGATGTCGAGCCACCGCGGTCGTGGTGGGGGAAGAGCTCGACCGGGTGTTAGGGGAAGCGGCAAGATAAGTAGCGTAGACTGTAGGGTTACAGAATACAAACTAAAAATTATACCTGCTGGCGCCATCTCTAGGTCAGGCCAGAAACTTTTCACCCCATCCTAGCATCAAAACATGATTTAAGAAAAATGTGTAGCTCTTTCTCAGTTAAACAACTTTCGAAAGTTTATTTATTTTTATTTTTTTTTGTAGTTTGTGCCGCTAGTAGAAAAATCTAAATTTTTTAATTTAGTTTTTTACAAACAAAATAAAAACTGGCACCGTATAAAAAAGGAAGTAATAACAAATTTGTAGATCATTTTTTATAGCACGATAATGTTCTGGAGATTTCAAAAAGCAACGTTTTTCTTCTCTTGAATTTTTTCATATCGGGCGTTGTTTGGCTTAACATTTTCATTTGCGACTGATTTTTTAAACATTGTAAATGCAAGAACTCTGATATTTTTTATTTTAACGAAAAAAGTCATATGAATAAATTGTTCGATTTTCTGAGTACTACGAATGGCCGTACATGAAATGTATGAATCTTAAAAAAATTGGTAGATTTTTTTTGAAAATGCTCTAACTTTTGGAATTTTTATCCAAAATATCTTATAAACGAACAAATTCTTTCTTTTACGACATGAAAAAAGTGTGCCCAAGCTCGATTTTTTTCGTTCAGTTTTGCGAGTTACCGTATTGACGGAAGAACAAACGGACAGATCGACACCATCGCCAAAACTTGATTTTTAGCTTGAGGGGGTTTCAAAACATGGAGATCCGTTGAAAAACTGTGGTGTAAAATTTCGGACAATTCTAATACTTTCTCAATCATGAATCATGAGAATGTAAAAATGCTTTGAAAACATTGCAATATGAAAATAAAAGTTCGAACATATTTTTGGAAAAATGAAAAAATTTTATTTGATCTAACTGTGAAAATAAAGTTTTTAAAGTATTTTTAGGGGAATTTATGAAATTCCTGTAAGAAAAATAATATGAAACTTTTCTTAGAAATGACACAATCGATTTTTTCCTAGTAGGTCCCTTCTCTCGCATCGCGTCACATATGAGCCTGAAACCTGAACTATTAATCAGGTATTATAAGGAGATTCTAAGACCCTTCGTGAACGTGTAAGCAGAAGACCGAGAACGTGGAAAAACGGCTTATGGATTCTTCGCCAGGAAAACCCGCCAGCACACAAAGCGATGTCTATTCAGCATTTTTTAGCGCAAAAAAATTCTGTATTGGAACATTCACCGTATTCGCCTGATATAGCCCCATGTGACTTTCTTTCGTCCCCGAAGATCAAGTCAGAGCTAAAAGGCACGAGGTTCGATTCCATTAATGCAGTGAAGAAAAAAGCTACGTAGCTCATGTACAACCTCTCGGAAAATGATCTTATACACTGGTTCCAACAATGGATGATTCGTATGAATCAGTGTAGGGATCGAGAGAGGGATAATATGTCTATTGAGTTATTTGTCAAATATATAGAGCTTTAGGATGGTTATTTGATAGCAACACCTCGTATAAAATCACCCTTAGCATTGAAATCGTCTGTAAACAGGTCAAAGCATGATATCTTTCTGTGTTTTTCTGTACTGAATGTATGTATGCATGTATGTATATATTTTTTTTTTTTTTTGCTTCGCTTAATGTACTTTATTTAATTATTTTTAATAATTCTATTTTTTCGTAGACACTTGAAATTCCCTAGAAAATCAGCTTTATTCTGGTATGAAATTACCCTGGGCATTATTGCAAGTGTTAGCAAGTGATTGCAACTGAAGGCAGTGGATTCAGGTGAGTGCAAAAGTATGCAAGTGAATGCAGTGATTTTCAGTGATTGCAGAGTCAATTTTGACTGCATTATAAGTGATTTCGGTTAATTTTAAGTGAATAAAAAGTAATCTTAATTTAATTCCAAGCTATTTTAAATAAATGTAAGTGAATTTGAATTCAATGCATGAAATAAACCGATTGAACTCATTACTTGAGTTTCAAACAAATTTAAGACAACAAATTTTTACGCGGATACGCATCCCCAATATATTATTTTTATTTATTTTAATATTGTGAACTTATTATATCACACACATAATCAAATTTGTATGTTAGAATTTTTCTGACAAATAGAAGAGTTTCAGATTTTAATAATATATAAAAATAGATTACAACATTATTTTCAAACTTTTCACATGATCATTCTTAAAGACAGGCATGATTAATTCTACGCAATTTCCCAGATAACAATCATGACGCGCACATTACCCACATTGTGTGATTCTCATGTTGTGCGTGCGAGAGTGTTCATTTCGCCATCATGGTATGATAGGCAAGTAGCTGCGAGCGTTATGACACGCATTTCGCTATCACATATGCTTTCACAAAATGTAAGCAAAGTACTATGCACATGTGACGCACATGTTAAGGCATCACAAAGGTAAATAGTTGTCAAACATCTTGAAAAAATAAATTTTATAATATATTATTAAATTGTTAAATTTATAAAGGTTAAATTTCCAATAATAATGAAAATAAATCTCCGTAATATAATACGCTTATATTTTAATGTTTAAATATAAATAATATATACATGCATACATACATACATACATAATATTCCATGAGCTCTCGTACTCATGGAATTCAAGGAATTAGTGACATTCGCGAAACTCAAAAAAATTTAAGGGATTCGTGGAATTCGTGAAATTCAAGAAATTCGTGGAATTCAAGAAGTGCAAGCAATTCATGGAATTCTCTGAATTCCATAGATTCTGTATTTGTTAAAAAAGCTTGTTTAGAGAATTAACGATCAAGAGTCATTCGACAATGTAAAGTAAAATAACTTAAATCTAGACTTCGAAGTGCATGTATTAAGTGGCAGCTGGTTTATTAATAAAATACAGAAAATGTTTAGAATATATATTCGGTTTCAATTTCTCTGGAATCAAACTGATGGGCCTATGACAAAGGTACCCAATGGGTCGTTGGGTTGCGGATAGAGGGACCCTGTACCAAGCATTTCTGCTGAATATGGTGTTAATTTTTTTTTCAGAACTTCTAAATATATTTTTAAATTAATCGAAATTTTCCTGCAATTTTTGAAAATCCAGCAAATTAAATAGAATCCTTCAAATCTTCCATGTTCTTTTATGATTATTTTTTAAATCTCTTAAAATCTTCTTAAACTTTCTATTACAATAATTTTTCAAAGTGAAAAATCATTTTCAATTTTCCTAAGAATCTTAAGAAAATTTTTCTTAACAAAATTCTAAATTTTTTGTTTGGAATCTATAAAAATTTAAATTTTATTTTAAATTTGTCTGTAAGTATTTCAAATTATTTCAAGTTCTAAATTTATTTCGAATCTTTTAAAAACTTCTGTGTATCTCTTAATATTTCTTTAATGTTTTTACAAATAATAAATGTTCTATTGTTATTTGTAAATTCTAATTTAATTTTTTTTTATTTGCAGGATTTTCTAAAAGTTATATACAAAATTCAATTCATTTTGAAATTAATTTAAAAGTTCTGACAAAAAATTCAAAAATTATTTTGAATTTGGAAAAATTTAAAGCCACATACAGATTTTTCAATATTTTGAAATACAATTTTAAAGCTTTTGAAGGATGCCCAGACTATTTAAAATAAAAATAATTCAACTTCTGATTTAGGAACTGTTAAGTTAAAAAAAATAATTTTCAATTCTTAATGTGTCTACCGTATAATCGCTTAAAATAATATAATTTTGAAAATTTTTCAAGTTCATTGCTTGATTCTTTAATTGGACTATTGAAAATTCTAACGTGGATTTATATTTTTGGAACTTAATCTGAATCTTTGAACTCTGTAATTTATAAAAGTTCTAAATTTTGCAGTTTATTTTTATTTCACTTAAAACTGTTCAATTTTTATGTGTTAGTACCTTCCATTTGGAATTCAAGAGTTCCACTTTGAATGCTTTAATTTATTGTTTATTACCCTGAATGTGCAATTGATAAGTATAAAAAATGAAATTATATTTCAGTAACATTTTAGATGAAACAGAAACGAAATTAATTGATTTTTATCGTTAACGAGTCATACTCATTGAAACCGACATAAAAAGTTTGTGTTTAAGAACAAGAGATCAGTCTAATTCAGCAGCATGAATATTTACCTTATCACTGTTTATATTATTTCCAAATGTAGATAACACAGCACGAAAACACAATTGTAATTATCGTCATAACTTTGAATTTGATTCAACATCACAGCTGATTGCATGTAAACATTAAACAATCATCTAACGAGAATTAGCGCATACCACCGACAGGAACACTGCGGTGCTTCCGCTTCCCCAGCGAATATGGATATCATATTATAGTGTAGTATATATGGTACTCAGAACTCAAAAATGACATCCATTTTTACCTATCTCTTACGGTTTATGAGATCGTTGTTTTTTATAAATAGATGGTAAATGACGATGTTTTTAAAGATCCAGGTAGCTCCTTCAAATAGTATGAAGGCTTTAAAATTTCCTTTTCGAAATTGAAATAAAAATTCGATCAGAAATAAAAAGCAGAGAGGCTATCTCAATAGTGTAACCGACATTCACTAAGGGTCCTTTGTTCAGCTTTCGGATAAAAATTTAGAAATAGATTTTTTTTAATTCAAAGTTAACAGGCTGAAACATAATAAATCGGAATCTAAGGGTTTCGATTATTTCAGATATTTAATTTTTTTATGTGTTTGAAATTGAAATAAATTTAATGTATCTCATAACTGAAAAGAGATTCGCCTTAACAGACAACATTTTTTAATTCAACTCCAAAATAGTCTATTAGTACATAAGTTACAATTATAAAATATGAATGATGAGAAAATTCATAACTTAAAAAGCGTTAATATCCTAGCGATAGAAATATCAGAATATTCACTGAAGAATCGCAGGCTCTGAAAAGCTTCCAAGACATTATCCGCAGGCACTAATGTCAGCATATTTTAAACGACTTCTAGAAACTTTACATCATTAACATCAAATTTTTATTTTTAATCGTTTTAAATCATTTTTTGAAATAAAATTTTTGATAAATTCAAAATTTATTTCTCCAGTTCACATATTTTCCGATCATTTGCAGTTTTTCTTTAAATTTTCCAATAAAATTTGATCCCTGAGATTAAATAGTTTATTTCAAATTTTATTTCAAGACAAATAGAAAAAGAAAATAAAAGTCAATTAATAACTAATAGTCAAAAAGTAAAATGAACATAAAAACTTTTTAATATTGCCAATTATTTCTTGACTATAATGTAGCGCAGTACTTATAAATGAAGGAATTGGTACTGTACACAAATAATCTCTCATATTTATACTTAAGTAAGTTTTGGTGAATAGTTTCACTCCATAAAATACCAAGGAGAACAAACACGTACTTACAGCCGAAACGTCATTTCTATTTTTAGTAATTAAGGCATCTTTAACTCGGTGTCATCTATCACAACGTGATACGCAATAATGTAGTCGTAAATTCTTCGAACGTAAGAGTATGAGATCCCACGCATCTACGCAAATAGTGTTTGAGACTCTTCACACCCGCTTCCCACAAACCTCCAAAGTTA
>NC_046661.1:62989371-62991621 GCF_010883055.1 Belonocnema kinseyi
TCCTTTAGTTGATAAAAGATTTTGAAGATCAGGGTCCTGGCGCAATTGAGACAAATTATCTCTCAGTTCCCGATCGGCACCTGGAATGGTAGTGCCATTATCGCTGTATATATGAGTGGGTATGCCTCGACGTGCGACTAAACGATGATAGGCAGCTAAAAAACCCTGCAATGAATAGTCTGTGACCAATCCTAAGTGAATTGCTATAGTTACGCACAGACGAAAAGTGCTACATAACCCTTATAACTTCTATGACCTCGACCCGGGGAAAGACGAATCTGGAAAGGCCCAGCGTAGTCCACTCCAGTATGAGTGAATGATCTAGAACTTGTAGTTCTACAATCAGGCAAACTACCCATTAATTGCTCAACGATAACAGCATGTTGACGAACACAAATTACACATTTGCGAATTAAATTCTTCACCAGATTCCTACCTACGATTATCCAGAATCCTTGGCGAAGAGTGTATAAGGTCAGCTGTATCCAACCGTACATTATTCTTAAATGAGCATGTCGAACAAATAGATCCGAAACGTGGTGAGTTGGTAGAATAACCGGATGTTTCTTATTATAACCTATATGAGCTTTGTGTAGCCGACCTCCCAAACGCAGGACGGCTGAATCATCCAAAAACGAGTTTAATGCTTTTAAAGACGAGTTTGAAGAAACAGGTTCTCCCTTTTTTAAAGCAAGAATTTCGACAGCAAAGGCATTACTTTGGACGCTATGTATCTAGAATAAAGAAGCTTGTTTTATGTAGAAGAAAGAGCAGGGGAATAGGACTGCTCTTCAGAATCGGGCAGTTGTCCTAATTTCCTGCGTAGAACCTTAATAAAACGGAAACAATAGGCCATATCTCTGATCAGTTTAGGCCACGATGAAAATTCATCAGTCAAGTCCGGCATATTCGGACTATTCTTTTTAACAAAATAAGCGTGCCAAGTCACAGAGTTACGCGATAGCCAGGGTAGACCTTACCACCAAAATTTATTGTTAAGCACATTTTCGGGCAAAATGCCCCTTTAAGCGCAGTCAGCAGGGTTGTCCCCAGTAGAGACATGTCTCCACTTGGCATGTGGAACATATTTGTGAACTTGTGTGACACGATTCGCAATGAAGGTTCTCCAGAAAGAAGGATGCTTGCTAAAGCCAAGCAAGAACTACCGTTGAATCTGTGTGACAGTATAAGGGGATTTGTATAAACCCCATGGTATTTATAACAAAACATACTGTTTTTGCTAGTAATTAAACCCCCATAATTCTAATCGTGGAGTACTCACAGGAAGAATTGGAGCGACTTTAGTTTTATCAAACAACAACGTTACCTGTACTTCGCCGCATTCCTGAAGAATGCGAAGATATACAACTGCGGAATATGCTCTCGCAGAGACATCAGAGAACCCATGCAGTTCGCTCCCTAGACTCGATCGAATTTGTCCCGACCATCTAGGTATTCGGATTTTCTCTAGTTTTGGAAGCCCTGTAATAAGCATTTCATTGAATCAGTAAATAATCTGAAAGGGGATCATCCCTATCCAGTTTACGTAACCAGAGTTCTTGCATCATCTGATTAGCCTTGATCTCGGCGGGAGATAGCCATCCCAGCGGATCGTATAGTTTAGCTATAACCGAGAGATTTTTTCTCTTGGTTGGTTGGTCAATAGGGAAAACTTCTACGCAAATTTTTAAGTTATCTGAAAGCGGATCCAAGTATAAACCCAGTACCTTCACTTGAATCTCCTCCCCAGAAAAATTTGAACGCTCTTTCGTGTTTACCCTTCGAATAATCAGACAATAATGATTCATAATTCGCTGCCAATTTTCGAAGATGAAAGCCACCTCGCTCCATCAATTGAGAGACTTGTACTCTCAATTGCTTGGCTTCCACAATCTACTCCGCTCCAAGGAGTACGTTATCAACGTAGACGTTATTTTCTAGAACAACTTTAGCCTGAGGAAAGGCAAAGCCTTCGTCATTCGCTAATTGCTTACAGACTCAGTTGGTAAGATAGGGAGCGCAGGCCGTTCCATAAGTGACAGTAGTCAACCGCCACGATTCGAGCTTACCTTCTTTTGAATACAACAGAATGCGTTGATAATCATAATCACGGAGATCTATTTTAATTTGACGGAACATTATTTCCACGTCAGCTACAGTCTGTCAAGTTAAAGCGTGGGTGGCTTTACTCGCAGTCGGTAAGGTGTATCGACATGATTTTGGTGTCAAAATATTAAGAAGAGCTCCCTC
>NC_046661.1:62991721-62992951 GCF_010883055.1 Belonocnema kinseyi
CTTGAAATGTTTGGTATTGGATATTGTTGACAGATGACAATACGCCAATTAGCACAAATGGTAAGTTCCGACAGTGCCTACAAGTTTACCTACTGGCCGCTAGATGGCAATACCGGTTTCATATGTATACACCTGGTAGATCAGGGCTCTGAATGCACTTTTTTGTATGAGAAAGTTCTCAAGATCTTAAGACCTTGTTATCGAAGGATTAAGACACAAGTTTTTGGAGTAGGAGGAGAATTTATTGGTACGGCTAAGAAACTCGCTAAAGTATGGTTGCATCCTAGGGAAGGTAATCTGAATTCAATATCTTTATACGCATTAGTGCTTCAGAATTGAACGTCTTATTCTCCTCCTAATTTGCATAGTGAAATAAATATACAAGAGTTAAAACATCTCAGCCTGGCTGATCCTGATCCTTTCGGAAATTCCCAAGTGGATATTATCTTAGGAGCAGATCGGTTTGGATCTTGCTTATTACCAGGTTTAAAACAGGGCAGACTAAGTACTCTAACCGCCCAAAATTGTATATTTGGTTGGATTTTATCTGGTCCATTGCGCAATTTTTCTGGCAATGCTCCTGTCGCCACTCATCTCAGCATTACTAAGGAGGTTTTTCATGCAGATTTATCTCGTTTTTGGGAAATAGAAGAACCTCCATCTACATCTTCGCCGACAGAAGATGAAATTCGCTGCGAGGAATATTTCTGTTCCACGTACCAACGATTGCCTTCAGGTCAATACATAGTTCGTTTGCCCTTTGAAAATGGGCCTCTCGTAGGCATTAGAAATTCGTTAGCTGGAGCGAAATTAATTTTAAAAAAGAGTCAGGCGCGTCTAATAAACAAACCAAATCAAGCTGAATATGCAGTTTTCTGAGCTGAATACCGCTAGTTTAATCATATGGAGTTCGTTACAGATTTTTTGGAGTCAGATACGTCTCAGACAGTTTACTTACCACATCATCCTATTCTAAGAGAGAGTAGAACTACTACACATTTACGTGTTGTTTTTAATGCTTCAAGTCTCACATCTAATGGTTCTTCATTGAATTCACACTTACAAGTAGGACCAAAATTATTAATAGATTAGGTCTGAATTGTTATGCGTTGGCGAGTGTATCAGTTTGTTTTTGTACAGTCTGTCAAGTTAAAGCGTGGGTGGCTTTACTCGCAGTCGGTAAGGTGTATCGACATGATTTTGGTGTCAAAATATTAAGAAGAGCTCCCT
>NC_046661.1:62993051-62994913 GCF_010883055.1 Belonocnema kinseyi
GGCGCATACTTTGAATAAAATATTTGTTATCATTCTCTTGAAATAAATGTGTTTTTTTCTTGAAAAAATACCGGTTTCATATGTATACACCTGGTAACAATACTCTATATCGACCGGGTTTACCACTTTCTTATTCTAATTCAATAACAGCTGTAGCTAGCAAGGTGGAACGTGAAACTAGATCATAATTGTTTAAAAGGCATGATATATTATTACCAGTTGAGACATGAGGCGTTCCTCTTATAGTCGATTTAGTTGCCTGATTGGCCTGTTCATTTTCATTAGTTTGAGATGTAGACGTCACCTGTGAACTAACTTGAATAATATCCGTCGAGTTATTCAAGGGTGTTTGAGCTGCTGAGTTTCCCGACGAATCTCTATATTCAACGTGTAGAAGTGTATTGTGTTTACGACATTTTCCACCTGATAATCTGCTAGAACAATGTCCAAGGTTTATGTCCTAGAGTCAAAAAATTGATTCATGCTTGCTTTTGAAAAACGAATTCTTTTATTTTATCAATTGATATTGGTTTGAAATCTTTACATCTAAAAAGGATGTGATAGTCTCTACAGAGGAGACATTTTGAATTAGAAGAGGCAGCATTACTTTTAAAAGATTGCGACTTGTTAGATTTACTTTTTCCGCTAATCCGGATTTTGAAAGTTGAATTGCTTCTCAGGTTCTTATTCTTGTTGCTAAAAATTTATCTAGATCTTCGTAAGAAGATATATTCTGTATTTGAGCCTAGCTGCGTCTCTCATTCTTTTAAGGAAGCGACATCAAAACGTCGCACTGTCCAAAAAAACAATAATATCCTCCCAATGTTCAGTTGGGCGTTTTATATTTTAAAGCGCAGCAAGCGATTCATTGGTGGTGTCACGCAGCAGTTTTAAATCTTCAATAGAATTATTGTTAACACTCGGGATCCTCGCCAGTGCACTGAGATGAGCGCCAATTAATGATCGCTTGTAGTCATACCTTTTTTTGATTGCCTCCCAAGTAGTATGAAAATTAACATCAGTGACTTTAATGTGTTTAATTATATGTTCAGCCTTTCCAGTCAAACATGTCTTCAGAAGTTGAAAACGTACAATGCTTTACAAAGATTCGTTATGTACAATTAGAGCCTCAAATAAATCACGAAAATTCTGCCAATCGGTATATTTACCCGAAAAAGATGGAATATTAATTTTCGGTAATTTAAGAACATTAGAATTTTGTTGTACAGCATTAACTCTAGAGGAACATTCAAGAGGTTCCGCTTCATGTGGAAGAAAAGCATCAATTTGACAATTAATAAAATCGTCAGCATCATGAAAGGCATTTTTGATTAAAAGAAAATGATTTTTCGTAATCAATTTTGAGTCTATCTTCTGCCGAAGAAAGCTTGTGAACTTTTAAAGCCAAGTTTATGCACTCTTCGCAATTTTTTAAATAATTCAAGACGTCCACAAGCAGTGGTAATATTCCTTTTCGCAGTGGGAATTTTTTTATAATTAAATTCTGATCGTAAAATAGCGTCATGCAATTTTTGTAATTGAAGACCTAAAGTACTTAGAAAAGTTTCCACTTCAATTCGCAAATATTGAGCACATTTCGTTAAAAATTAGAACAGAGAGGACTTACTTTGATAAAGCTACAAAAAAAACGAAGCTTTAAAGATGAAAGCATAATTTTAAGCGTAGTATTTTTAACGCTGTAATAGAATTTCCATGGAGAAATTGACAGCTGTCAGTAGCATCATTTTGCAGGTTCAAAACAAGTAGTACCAGGTGTATACATATGAAACCGGTATTTTTTCAAGAAAAAAACACATTTATTTCAAGAGAATGATAACAAATATTTTATTCAAAGTATGCGC
>NC_046661.1:62995013-62999151 GCF_010883055.1 Belonocnema kinseyi
ATACGCCAATTAGCATAAATGGTAAGTTCCGACAGTGCCTACAAGTGTGCCTACTGGCCGCTAGATGGCAATACCGGTTTCATATGTATACACCTGGTATATCTCCCGCAGACCAAGAAGAAGAAAAGGGAGTTTTCATGAACTTACTTTTTACTGAGGATCACTCAGACTTTTAAATGTGACAAAAGTATAATTCTATCACCTGGAGAACAGACAGGCATTCTTCATAGAGAGATCAAAATAACTTCTGGTTGATCGATTTTCCACGAAAGAGAGAAGGTCACAGTGAGCATATTGAAAAAGGTAAACAGCACATGAAGCATTGAGTCATATTAGAGACGTGTTATCAAGCAACTGTCCTTAGCTGCGTGAGCACACTGAGTTGACTTTCAGATATATATGCTATGTACGTGTAAACTCGCTGCGAGAAACCACACTCACACTTACCAAAAAATTTGAATTCGGACTAGCCACTGTCTCTTCTTCAATGAGAGGAGAAAAATTCTTGGAAAAATCAAGTATTTATGGATCGCCCACTGATCTAGACGTACATTATGTACAATTATAAGAAAGAAACACAACCTAAATCTAAATAAGTCAGTGTAATTGTCTGAATAACACTTCTTTCAAATTAACCGACGTGACCCCATGTTAAATCTGGAGCGTTCGAAACGTTAAATAGTTGAAAAATGCATTTTGAATGTTTCAGAATCCACTAAAAAACACACTTCAAATCCCGGACGAGCCCCCAATGTTAATTAGAAAATATAAGGTTCATTTTTCGGCAAATAAGAAGCTGGGTCTCTAATGTTTTCCATTTTATCCATTTTTGTGACGATAATTATATTTTTTTACTTGCTCGCGTCGGTTATAAACCATGAAGGATGTTCCTTCATTCATGATTGTAAGCTTACTAATGATTTCGGCAACAGCCATTACATACACTTACACAAGTACGTGTACAAAAAGGTGTTCACTCCCTCAGATAAAGATAATGCGAATTAAACCACATTTGATATAAGTTTCAATCTTAACACTTACTTTGACGACAACCTTAAAATCTCTGAATTTCTGTCATTTTGATTTTTTGGTTAATCGCAAAAGAAGTAATTTGCAACAGCCATTAGCATTCATTTATGTCCAAAAAGAATTGAAAATTTATTGGGACATTTTGCATAAAGCCCATAATATTCTTCAGGTGGTGTAATTTTGTCGCGAAAGTTTGCTAGCTCCGAACAAGTAAATGATTCTAAATCAGATACGTGGATTCCATTGAAAGAGCTCATCGATAAAAAGTTATCGAATTCAGTCATTGTTAAATTTTTTTTAATGAACTGGAAATTGAGTATTCAAATCAGCTTCTGTTTATGTCCACCATGCAGAATCTAATTCTATTTTACCCTGTAAATTAAAATATTTTCAATGTAACCGTTGCAATAATCTCACGAATAATCTACATATATTTATTGTAAAATCAAACAGATTTTCATGATTATTGTATGATTTTAGGTTAGTACTTTTTGATTATGATGTAAGCCCCACGCAATTCCTATCAATATCTTTCAATTCTTATCCTAACCTCAAAATCATAAAGCAATTCAAAGGAACAGAGAGATCCAGACTTTTTCATATGAAACTCTTCAAATCCCAACTCAGGGGTTCATAAAAGGGATTCAGAAGGTGTGATTAGTTTCAAAAAAGTAATCAATAATAGTTTTTTTCTGATGCAGCAAATCTAAAAAATGCTGATTTAGATATTGAATCAAATTATCTTTATAACTTTTGGCTGAAACACTGGAAAAAAACCAAACATTCAAGAGTCGAAATTAAAAATACGTCAAAATTTGGTATTTGATAGAACTACTTTCTTCACTTTTGTTTTTGTAATTTTTGTAAGCATTTCTGGAATTTTAAGCACAGATACTGGAAAAAAGGATAATTATATAGGAATTATCACTTAGAAAATAATTGAATGACTGCACTTTTCTATTTATTAAGATAACAAATTTTAAATGTGAAAACATACCATTTTTAACGCTTCTTTAAAGCCAACGAGTTACTCTCTTACTTTTAGTTGCTTCTTTATAAAGTCGATCACTACTTCCAGTTTGATTTTCGAAATACAACTGGGATTTAATATATTTTAAATCCATGCTTGTAGTTGCATTTAGATTGAAGTATAAACTGTTCTTAATAAGAGGGTAAAAATGTCAAAATGACTTAGCATTTCGTAAATACCAGAATAAAATAAAGGTTAATTCAACGGCTATCCTTCAGTAAAATAAACCTCTATTCCCTCGTATTACATACTCTACATGTAAAATCCACTGAACCGAGATTAAAATAGTGGTGCAGTGGACATTACCGATCCGATTGATTTACCTAGCTCGCCTCTGAAGTCGTGACGCATCCTATCCGCGCGGACCACCGGATGAATTCACGACCCAGTCGGCCATGAATGGATTGCATCACCTTAAAAAACATTACTTTTTGACATTTCTGTGACAGTCGTCACATTACTCCATATTCCCACATAGGAAGAAAGGTGTTTTATAAAAATAACACAATTTCGGATGGCACAAATTATTCACAGATCGCGTACACTTGATGGTTTATTCGAGCAAGACCTGTTTTTGTTCCGTGAATGTTTCAGCTGGCATGTAGATATGAGGTAAACGCGAGAAATTTTGTTGTGAGCCGCGATGGCATGGGCGCTTATTCAAAAGTCGTTCCCAAAGTCACCACCCTCAGTTACAAATGGATTTCAAAATTATTTTACAGATCGCAATTCGTGTAATAATGTAGTGGTTAAGACAATTGACTTGCGTACTTAGGTTTATGCGTTCGAATCCCCACCTTTGCGTGCTAAATTTTAATTTGATCATAAGCGTTATAACTTACAAATACCGATTAATTATAAGCATGTTTGAAAATCTATATAAGAATTAACCGTGCACTTATTTATTAATTATTTTTTAGCAATACTTCTTCACAATGTATAGTGCTGTCTTAACTATAGTCTGCGCCGATAACATAAGTTAGATCTCTTTATATTATTCGTTAAGGCCATGTGATGAGTGTAACAGCTGATCAAGTCAGCCCTGAGATCAATATTTTTCACCCATATTGAAAAATAAAAGTTTAAATAACGCGGAAAATTTTTCGGGAAATGTTAATAAATATTAAAGGATCGTGTGTGGCCTTGCAAAGAGTTGCAGGAAGAAAAAAGTTTATTTATGCAAATAATGATCATCGACGGACACATTTAGGTTTTACAGCAGAAGTTTGACTTTGAACTTTCTCTGACGGTAACCATGCAATCTGTTTTACCCACAGACCCCTAGAAGTTCGAAGTTGTCTACTCGCTGCGCTAATGCTGCTTTGACACAGCTGATACCAGGCTGATACGTATGTCAGACCAAATATGTTTATTTGCATTTCAAGTTCAAACATTAGTTTTTGCATTATTGGTGCATAATGTTCGTGAGCGACTTTTCTTGTTTTGCCCCACTTTGATAAATATAAACCTCAGAACTAGCCCATTCACAACATTGCGAATTGCTTGCAGGGTATGACGACAGCACGGTCGGTATTTTTCCAAAATAGAAATTTAAAAAAAATGTTCACTATTCTATTTATTTAGGGCCAGAGACAAATTCTTGCATGCCTTCTATTTACCGTGCCAAATTTTTAAGTCGATATCTCATTCCGTGTGGTCGTAAGTTGGGAAAGAAAACTCCCACTGGTATTTTCTTCCAAAAAATTTTTTTCTCAAAATTTCCACCGAAGCAAAGCAGAGACATGGACTTTATTACGTCCTCTTTTATTTCCCAAACTTTCAGAGCGATACCTCATTTCATTTAGACTTAAGTTGCGAAAGAAAAATCGAAGATTATTTGTAATTGCAGCATGGAGGATCTATGCGGAATGGCGACTGGATCGATAAAATCTACTGATCCGCAGGTCAGCACCACTTGAGAATGGGTACTGGTAACCACCAACGATAGTCATATTTAGTTGTTGACAGTTGCATACAGTGAGTCTACTCTGAGTAAGAAAAATGTGTATAAGTGGTACAAGCTGTTCCAAGAAGGCCGAGAGGATGTCGAAGGCGAACCTCGCCCTGGACGTCCCAGCA
>NC_046661.1:62999251-63001757 GCF_010883055.1 Belonocnema kinseyi
TGGCTTTTGCATCACGATAATGCACCTGCTCATTCATCGTTGCTTGTGAAAGATTTTCTGACCAAAAACAGCACCACAGTCATGCCTCAGCCTCCATATTCAGCGGATTTGGCCCCCAGTGACTTTTTTCTTTTTCCTATAACTGAAGAGACCCATGAAAGGACATCGATTTTCAAAGACTGAGGAGATAAAAACTGCATCGCTGAAAGAACTTAAGACTATACCACAAAATGATTATCAGAAGTGCTTCGATGATTAGAAAAAGCATTGGCACAAGTGTATTATATCTGAGGGGGATTACTTTGAAGGGGACAACATAAATATTGAGGAATAAATGAATATTTTTTGAGAAAACCATACAGTCACCTTATTTTTTGAACACACCTCGTGATTGTAACGTTTACTGAACTGCCGTGTTTTCCATAAGCGTACTTGGAAAATCAGTAGACTTAACTTGGTTTTCAGTCGAATATAAGGTTCTTTTTTCTGCGTGTATAAAACATCTTATAAAATTAAAAATGTACTGAGAAACGTGATAAATATTTTTCCTTACACAATCAATAAATATAAATAATATGCAACAGAAATTGCACAAGAAAGATTTTTTTACGTCACTATGTTCTTAATAGGGTCAATCGCAATTTCAACAATATTTAAAACCATAATTATTAAGGCTATTGACTATGATAGTTGACACAGTTTAAATTTGTATTATTCATTATATTGAATAATTTGAAATTGAGCGCTATTTAAACCTACAAGATTTCAAAGACTTCAGAGATCAAACTCGTCTAAATTCAAATCAGTTTGAAAGTGTGACTATTGAAACTTACTATCAGCGGGAAAATGATAGGCATCTGTCTTTAAAGCTTTAACAACTCAGCCAAAAAAATGCTAGCGTGATAAAAAAATAGTTATATGAAAGCTAAAAGTGTCCACGTAAATGAGCTTAAAGACGTTTATGTAAAAAAATGTTGTGCTTTGCAGACTGAAAAATGTAAAAAAAAGTCAGGATTTTCCGATACATTTAAGAACAGTCAAGTTAATAGCATTATTTCTTATACAAGGGGAAATGAAAAAAAAATCATGAGTATGAGGAAAACTGTTGTGAACCAAATGCAGTTGAGAAATCTGAGAAATAATAAAAATTGTTAGTTAAAAGTACAAAAATGTACAACTATATTATTTTCAGTTCTAATAAAAATATTAAAGCGATCCATGGGTCGAAGAAAGGCACGAGCGGTTGACAGTAAAAAAAGAGGCCCCCCCCCTGCTTTCTGGCACTTGTTTTCTAACAAAAAAAATGGTGATTGAAAATAATTACAGAGCCTATCCATTATAGTTTGCAGTTTTAATCGCTTTAATATCTTTATTATATAACTGAAGATCATATGGTTCTACATTTTTGTACTTTTAAGCAACAAATTTGATTATTTCTCAAATTTCTCCACTGAAATTGGTTCACAACAGTTTTCCTCATACTCATGAATTTTTTCAACTTTTTCCCATTGCCCCTTGTATAATGAAAAATGCTCTAAACTTGACTGTTCTTAAATGTACGCGAAAATAGTTACTTTTTTTACATTTTTCAGTTCGCAAAGCACAACAATTTTTTACATAAACGTCTTCAAGCTCATTTACGTACACGCTCTTAGCTTTCATATAACTATATTTTCATTGCGCTAGCATTTTTTTTTTTGCGGAGTTGTTGAGCTTCAAAGGCAGATGCTTGTCATTTTCTCACCAATAGTAGGAGTGCTGAAAAAAATTCAACAAATATTTTGTTTGAAAAACTCTTTAAAAGGATGTTTTTTTAAGTTCGATTTATTTTTCAATAATTTGGCATTTAAAAACTATTCCTTTTGGTGAGAAAATAGCACCTGATTCTGGTAAAAATAAAAAATAGTATACTATTGTAGGATTATTATTTTTATAATTACGTAAATTAAATTTAGATTGCGGTGCGGTTAGTGGCGCCACCTCAGGCGAAAAGCGTGAGAATGAGATGAACGGGGAATGAGAGACGAGCAGTCTTTGTATACACACTCCTTTTACTTAGTTTCAAATTGTACAAATAATTAACAAAGAGAAGTCTTCTTTCTTGTGCATGATTCCCATAATTTTTAGGGGCTCGTCCGGGATCTGCCTGTGAGGAGTGAAATAACGGCTTTACAAAGACAAAAGACGTATAAAGAGTACAACTCAGAAATAAAAGACGTTTTTGTGGCATAGCGAATTTGGAAGAGTCCATTGCAGCTTAAGAGGACGATCATATTCCTGATCAAAGACGACCCGAGAGTGGCAGACGGCGATTCTCATTATCAAAGACGACCAGAGAGTGGCGGACGGCCGATTCTCTGAACATAAAGAGGCAAAAGTAGCAGATGACGTTTTTCTACCAAGATGTGAAGGCGGAATTAATGATGGCGTAAGACGAAGTTGAATCGACGACACGAGTTCTACAGCGGGATCGAAACTGCGTAGCAGACAGCAAGCGATCATCAGT
>NC_046661.1:63001857-63004842 GCF_010883055.1 Belonocnema kinseyi
AAGAGGGCGATCGAAAAAATAGAAGCAAGTTGCGTGAGTTCTCCGGATTCACATTCGCGGATGAATCAGAGGAATTCCGAAAGAAGTTAGATTACGCTAGTGCTTTTTCGGCTGGTGACCTAACCTCAATTTGTAATGTATTGGGTTTAAGTTATCGAGGCAACAAAGAACAGCTCAGGCTTAGTATTATTCGTGCGCTTATGGACATAAATACTTTGGCTGAGCCCAATCCAGAAAACAAGTCAGAAGACGAGCATGAGTCTGGGGATGACGGTTTAGTAGATGACAAAAGTAATTTTGAGATTCCGGAAGACGGTAATGATGACAAAGACGTAGGTGAGTTAGAAATAGATGAGCGTGATGGGGAATCTTATCAAGACGATATACCGACAGGTCTGCGAAAATCGCAAGCTGTACATTTTTCCTTAGGATTCAAAGATATTGAGGAAACAATTCGGGACTTTGACGGTAGTAACGTGGGAAAAGTTAAAGACTGCTTTGCTTAAGGAATTTTCGACTAGGATATCAAGTGCTCAGGTTCATGCAATGCTGTCAAAAAGAAAAATAAAGGAAACTGAATCCGTTCAGGAGTACTTTTTAATCATGCGGGAAATAGCTGCTCGGGGAAATGTTGAGACTGATGCTTTATTCGATCATGTCATCGAGGGTTTGGATGATAGTGCTAGCAACAAAGCAGTTTTATACGACGGATATAACCGGATATGTGTCCAACGATTGTAAAAATAAAGAAAAAGGCGCAAAATGTTTTCCTTGTAATAAATGTGGGCACATTGCTCCGAATTGTAAAGCCACTAAGGCATCTAGTCCGTCAGATTCCGAAGCAAGAGTTAATTTCCTAAATGCTGAAGCAAAAAACGATTGTTATAAAGAGATATCAGTAGAAAATGTGGATATTAAAGCGTTAGTTGATACCGGAAGTGCATTCAGTTTATTGCGAAAATATGCTTTGGCCGATATGAGATCAGTTAACATGAGCGAAACGAGATGTATAGCTACAGGATTTGGAGGCGGAAATGTAGAAACAATAGGATCTTTCCAAGCTGAAATTGTGATCGACGACGAGCCATATAATCTAGATCTCCACGTTGTCTCTGTAGAATCGATACCAATGAAGTGCATAATTGGTCGCAATATTTTACCGTTAGCAGAAGTCAGAGCCGACAAAAACAGCGTAGAGATTAAGAAGTACGCGCAAGACACTTTTTTTAGCAAATATAACATTGTCAGAAAAAATTGAAATTTATGTTGGTCCGATTGACGATATTTTTGCATGTAAGAGAGCCGAAGATCTTTTGTTGAATTATAAACCGAATCAAACAAAGAGTACTGATATAACGTTGAATATAAATTTGAAAGAAAATAAGCCTGTATTTAGTAGGTCTCGACGCTTGCCGCTTCCTGAGCGCGAAATTGTGGATAGACAGGTGGATGAATGGATTAAAGACGGAATTGTTGAGCCTGGCTCATCTGAGTTTGCGAGTCCTGTGGTTCTTACGAAAAGGAAAGATGGTACTCCTCGCGTTTGTATTGACTATCGAAGAATTAACAGGGTCATTGAGAGAGATAAATATCCCATTCCATTAATTGAAGACCAAATTGATGCGTTAAAGGATTCAAGGATTTTCAGTACTTTAGATCTCAGGAACGGGTTCTTCCATGTAAGCCTCAATAAAGAAAGCCGTAAGTATACATCCTTTGTAACGCATAAGGGACAATTCGTTTTCTTAAGAGCCCCATTTGGACTATGCAATTCACCTTCTGTTTTTCAGCGATTCATTAATCACATTTTTCGTCCTTTATCGAACAAAGGACTTGTTTCAGTTTACTTTGATGATATTATTGTGTTAGCGAAAAACTTTCAAGAAGCGCTCGGGAACTTGCAAGCAACATTAGAGGTCGCTAGCGAATACGGCTTAGAAATAAATAAGAAAAAGTGTCATCTCCTGAAAAAACGTGTTGAATTTCTAGGCCAAGTTATTGAAGATGGTAAAATTTATCCTTCACCCGATAAGGTTTTAGCTGTAGTTAACTTCCCAACACCTAAAACGAACAAAGATGTTCAGAGCTTTCTCGGGTTGACTGGTTATTTCAGAAAATTTATTAATCAATATTCTTTGCTGACTAAACCTTTAAGCGATTTACTTCGAAAAGACAAGGAATTTCAATTCGGGTTAGAGGAGCAGATGGCCTTCAGGTTATTAAAAGAAAAATTGACTGATCAACCGGTATTGAAGTTCTCTGATCTTTCTCATAAAACCGAATTACATACCGACGCATGTAAAGATGGTCTAGCTGCAATATTGTTCCAACGACTACCCGATGATGATAGGTTACACCCTACGCACTACCTGAGTCATAAGATCTCTCCGATTCAACAAAAATATACTAGTTATGAGCTTGAAGTGTTGGCAATTATTTATGCTTTAGAGAAGCTGCGTGTCTATCTTCTGGGTGTAGCTTTTAACATCGTAACTGACTGTTTGGCGTTCCAGCAGACGATGCAAAAGAAGGTGTCTACGAAGATTTGAAGATGGGCACAGTTCCTTGAAGATTACGAATACACGATTGAGCACAGACCCTGTTCACGGATGCAGCACGTGGATGCGTTGAGTCGCTATCCGATTATAATGATTGAAGCAGAAGATGTCACCGCAAGAATCAGGAAGGCGCAACAGAGTGATCCGAGAATTCAGATGATTATTGATTCTCTCAAAGATTCTTCAAATAACGACTACATAATACGCAATGGCCTGCTGTACAAGTTTATAAACGGGAATGACCTGTTAGTAGTACCTGACTGCATGGAAGATGAGATCATCCGATCTGCCCATCAGCGTGGGTACTATGCTGTTAAGCGAACATAGGAGGTTATCAAAAGGGACTACTATATAGCATCTTTGACTGAAAAAGTCGCAAAATTTATTTCCAATTGTGTCGCCTGTTTGATAGCCAATCGCAAGGAAG
>NC_046661.1:63004942-63018461 GCF_010883055.1 Belonocnema kinseyi
AGTTCATCTTTGGGAGTCCAGTACGGATAATATCCGATCGTGGAACGGCCTTCACCTCTCAAGAGTTCCAAGAATACTGCAATCAAGAGAGGATCCAGCATCATCGAATAACGACTGGATTTCCGAGAGCGAACGGTCAAATTGAACATATCAATCGTGTGATTATTCCGATTTTGACAAAAATGTCCCTTGAGAATCCTGGAAAATGGTACCAGCATGTAAATAAGCTTCAACAAGCGCTAAATTCAACCTTTCATCGAAGTATCGGAATGACTCCTTTCCGATTGCTTACGGGAGTTGAAATGCGTCGCTCAGATGATCTACAGTTGAGAGAAATCTTGGAGGAAGAGTGGCAGCATCAGTTTGAAGAATCCAGAGATGATCTAAGCCAACAGGCAAAGCTGCAAATAGGGAAAATTCAGGAGGAAAACAGAAAAACTTACAATTTACGTCGCCGAGCACCTTTCAAATATGCTGTGGGAGATCTCGTTGCGATCAAGCTCACCCAGATGAAACCCGGTCGAAAATTACGAGCTAAATTTCAGGGTTCGTATCAGATAACTAAAGTTAAGTCAAACGATACTTATGACGTTAAGAGAGTTGGCGACGGAGAAGGTCCTATGACGACGAGTTCCTGCGCGGAATATGTAAAACCTTGGGTTTCTTAGTCATCCGAGGCGGATGACCATCCAGGATGGCCGATTGTAGGATTATTATTTTTATAATTACGTACATTAAATTTAAATTGCGGTGCGGTTAGTGGCGCCACCTCAGGCGAAAAGCGTGAGAATGAGATGAACGGGGAATGAGAGAAGGAGTGGTAGACGAGCAGTCTTTGTATACACACTCCTTTTACTTAGTTTCAAATTATACGAATATTTAACAAAGAGAAGTCTTCTTTCTTGTGTATGATTCCCATACTATGCACCTAGGGGGAGAAGAGGGAATTTTTATAACAAATGGATGATTTCAGACATTACTCGAAAGACAGTCATACCCTGCCCAAAAAATCGGATAGGTTCTAAAAGGAAATTTCTAATAAGATTCAGAAACAGTCAGCAAAATATTCTTTTCAGATTTTTTCAGAATCTTTCTGAAATGTCCCGTTTATTCTCATCAGATGCTATCATAAATTATTAATCATTAATAATAATTATTCTTAATATTAATAATAATGTATATTATTTTGTTTTTGCAAATTATTATTATTAAAAAATTAATAATATTAATTTGAACAAACAAAACAATTGCTTAAAGAAGGTTTGAAAAATAATTCCTTTTATCCAACATTTTTTCACTACTTTACTATCAAAATTATTAGGCAGTTATAATTTGGAAAAAATTATTTAATTAATCAAATGATTAAATTTCGAAATTTATTAAATGAATAACTGTTTACTTTCCAATCCTTCAATATATTTTCATTTTAAAAGTTTAGTTACAATTGCATAATAATTACATATCAAGTTCTATTAAGCAATATTTATTTCACAATATTACATAATTTAGTTTTCCGATGAACTCTTATAGAAACTGACAAAAATGCACGCGGGACAATTTCGGAAAAGATCGGGAAAAACGAAAAGATACCACAGGGACACTTTCTGATAAGTTCAGAAAGATTCCGAAAGAAAATGGTGATACAGTTTTGGATAGAATTTCGGATGCAGATTTCGGAAAGGATCTGTAAAATGTGGAAATTTTCGGAAAGAAAGTTCTATCAGAAACCTGTATCAGGGACGATTACAGTCCATATTAGATTTCAAATAAAGGAAGCATGATTTAGGGTAATTTTAAGGTTAATTTATGGTCACTTACCATAAATTGACCAAAATAAAATGTAGATGTCTATGAATTTCCTGAAATTTAATGTAAATTTTCGGTCATACATTGTGATTTTACAGTTAAGTATGGTAAATTATAAAAAATTACCCAAAATTCAATTTTAAACATTGTTACAAATTTCCGGAAATGCATAATATTTGGGGGGGATTTATGGTAATATTACAGGTAATTTATAGGAACTCAACCCTCTCAGCCTAGACTTCAATATCTATAGTTCTTATTAACGTATCGGGATTTTTATGATTTTAGATTATAACTAAAAGTCTCACAAAAATGAATACTGTAAAATTAATAAGATGAATTCAACATATTACTATACTATAAATATTTTCACAAAACTGAAACTATGTAGCGAACCGCAAATGTCGTCCGGGTCTAATACACCCAGTTCAGGCTGGCTATGCTAACTATGGTAACTTTTTTTATTGTAGTTTTTTTCAATGGTAACTTTCCATAAACTACCGAAACATTCAATTATTCGGAACCAAAATTTCCTTACAGTTTTTACGGTGAGTAGGTTGATTGTTGTAAAATACGAGCTCATAGATTTACAATTTTCATTATTCACCTCTCACGTCATTTTTACTCCCTAGGGAGTAAAATTAGAACTTTAGGCACGCTTTGTAGGCGTGGAACAGGGCTGAAATCAGGCATGTGTCATAACAAAATATATTTAGTGGCCACCAAGGTGAATTTTGTTTTAAGTGTTTGTCATTGAATCTTCCGAAATGGATACCCTACCGATAAAAATCTCGGAATATATACTGAAGATTCGCAGGCTCTGAGAAGCTCTGAGAAATTCTCCGCAGGAAGAGAGGCTGAAATTGAAATAAGAATTCGATCATAAATAACAAGCAGATAGGCTATCTCAATAGAGTAACCGACACTCACTAAGGGTCCTTTGTGAAGCGTTCGGATTATCATTTAGAAATAGATTTTTTTAACTTCAAAATTAACAGCCGCCCTACCGAAAGAAATCTCTGAGTTTTCTTCAGCGAAATAGCCTGGCCCATTTGAGTCTATAAACAAAGTCGATTTGAAACAGAATAGTCTTGGAGATAATTTGAGAGATTTAGTTTCTTTTCAAGATCCTTTTAGTGGTCCTTTCAAGAGTGGTGCGACGGTAATATAATGTTCCTTTTGTATTCGTCACGTACAGGGTGGGCAGGGTTATTTACAGTAGTTGGTCGTGGCTAATCCGCTCTCCCTTTTTAAATTTCTCTTCAAATTATTAACACTTTCTTTTCAATTGATGAATTTTCTCATTACACTTATTTATAATTATAACTTATATACTGATATACAATTTTCTAGTTGAATTCAAAAATGTTGTCTTTTTTGGCGTATCTCATTCCATTTACGAGAATCGTTCTATTAATTCCAATTTTAAGCATTAAAAAAAAGTCTATATCTGAAGTCATCGAAACCCGTAGATTCCGAATTATTATGTTTTAGGCTGTTAACTATGAAATTTAAAAAAATCTACTTCTAAATTTTAATCCGAAAGCTTAACAAAGGACCCTTGAGTGTCGGCTACTCTATTTAGATAGCCTCTCTGCTTGTTATCTGTGATAGTATTCTTATTTCAATTTCCGAAAGGATATTTTAAAGCCTTCAGACCATATAAACGAGCTTCCTGGACCTTTAAAAATATCTACCTGAGTGCCTGCGGAGAATTTCTCTGAGCTTCTTTGACCTAAAGAATTTTTAGTATATACTCAAAGATTCTTTTCGGTAGAGCGTAAACATAATAATTCAGAACCCCAAATGTTTGGTGGGCAGATGTGAGAGAAACAAGCTCCAAGACGTCGTTAATATTTGCCAAGCATACAAACATTGATCGCTACTGTGCACATGTGCATTGATGTTGTCATGTCACGTGTTATCCCCAGTCCACTGACTGAAATTTGGTTCGAAATGCAAGATACTAGAGTGGGGCTCAGGCCTTTTTAACGGGGGAATAACACATGACACAACAACAGCAATGCGCATGTGCACGAAGCCAGTCAAAAGTTTGCATGCTTTGTAAATATTAACAATCTCCTGGAGGTTGCTCGTCGCACTCCCCACGTACAAGAATACTACCCTACCGATAGAAATCTTAGAGTATCCTCAGTCGAAATAGCCTGGCCCATTTGAGTCTATAAGCCTAGTCGATTTGAATGATTTAATCTCTGAGATAGTCTGAAATTTGGGTCCTTTTATTGGTCCTTTTAAGAGTGGTGCGACGGTAATATAATGTTCCTTTTGTATTCGTCACGTACCGGGCGGGCAAAGTTATTTACAGAAGTTGGCCGTCGCTAATCCGACTCTCCCTTTTTAAATTTCTCTTTAAATTATTAACACTTTCTTTTCAATTGATGAATTTTCTCATTATACTTATTGATAATAACTTATATACTAATATAAATTTTCTATTTGAATACAAAAATGTTGTCTTTTTTGGCGTATCTCATTTCATTTACGAGAAACGTTGTATTAATTTCAATTTTGAGCATTAAAAAAAAAAGTTAGATATCTGAAATCATCGACATCCGTAGATCCGTAGATTTCAATTTCAGCCTCTCTGCTTGTTATTTATGATCGTATTTCTATTTCAATTTCGGAAAGGACATTTTAAAGCCTTTAAAACATTTGAAAGAGCTACCTGGACCTTTAAATATATCTACCTGTGTGCCTGCGGAAAATTTCTCAGAGCTTCTCAGGGGCTTGAAGATCTTTGGCATATACTCTAAAATTTCTATCGTAAGGGCATATATAGAAAAAATTAATTTTTACGAACATATTAGCAAAACAGGGAAAAAATGAACCCAAAGCTCTACTTCTTGTTATTTGCGATAGAATTCTTATTTCAATTTCAACCTCTCTGATGTTATTTATGATCGTATTTTCATTTCAATTTTGGAAAGGACATTTTAAAGCCTTTAGAACATTTAAAGGAGCTACCTGGACCCAGCATATACTCTGAGATTTCTATCGGTAGAGCATTAACACTTTTTTTTAATTGGTGAATTTTTTCATTATACTTATTTATAATTGTAACTTATATACTAATATACAATTTTCGAGTAGAATTAACAAATGTTATCCTTTTTGTCGTACCTCCCTAACGATAGAAATCTCAGAGTATATGCTAAAGATACTCAAGGCTCTGAGAAGCATAGACTTTTAAAAACTAAAGGTGAAAGCATCGACAACAGGAATTTTATAATTGTAAATTCTCTTTTGTTAAAGCTCCTTCGGCTTTAACGAACACATTCTCATCACGTATGTCGTGCTTCGCACTCGAGTTTATCCCTGAACTTTTATATCATTCCCATAAATGTAAATTATTATAGTTCATGACTTACATTGGTATTAAAACAGACGTAGTTTCATTGTCTCGTTTGAAAAAATGCGCATTCTTTAAAAAAAATTTTATTAAACATTTTATTGCAACTTTAATCGTTTTTCCATAAAGTGAATTTGCTCATTTCTAATTTTTTTATGATTTAAACTTTCCGCGTACGGTCTTCTGAGCAGCCTTTTTTAACTTCTAAATGATATATATACCTATATAGATCATTTGAAATACTGTGAAATTGTTGCAAGAAAAAATGTAATTGTTGGATTTTCCATTATTTTGTATGCTGTCAAAATTAGAATTTTTGATTTTTCAAGAAAATTCAAAAAATTGTTACAATAATCTTGTAGGGCATTTAGAAATCAAACTTTTTCTTCTCTTGTCTTTTTTACATATCGTTCGTTATTTGGCTTAAAAGGTTCATTTTCGTGTGTTTTGTGAAATTTTGTAAATACTTTAACTCTGTTAATTTTTGGTTTTTTGAGAAAAGTCATGTGGATAAATTATTCAACTTTTTGAATACTATAAAAATCCATACAGAAAATTTTTGAATTTTGAAAAAAGTGGTCTCAAAAATATTCAAAATGCGCTCACTTTTTGAATTTTATATCCAAAATAACTGGCTAACAAACTTGACCTTCAGTTTCGGACACTAAAAGAGTGTACCAGAGGCCAATCTGATAGAATGATTTTTTCAAAAGTTATCATGCTCACAGACAGATAGGCATACATACAGACAGACCGACAGACAGACACATTCGTAAAAACCTATTTTTCGGATTCAGGGGGTCTCAAAACGTGGACATTTGACCAAAACTGAGGAGAGTCGTCAAATGTTACACAAATCTAATACCTTCTCTGATGAAAATGTAAAAATGATTTGTCATGAATAATTTTCTGATAGTTCTGTTTATTTTTTTAAACGTAAAAAATAGTATTAAAAACATAAAAAATTTATCTTTTTGAAACCCCACACACGCGATGAAAAAGAAATTGAAAAAAAAACATTGTGTTAAGAATGTGCCCATGCAGCGGGCAAATTTTTTAACTGTTAATGCTGTTTTTCATTATTAAAGCCAATAACACGCATCCTATCAGAAAGTAGTTAATAACAAATTTGTAGATCTTTTTTAAATGAACAATTTTTGTTTTATCGTCTTTTACTGTATTTTGCACAGTTTGGCCGAATAATGGAATTTTCGGATTTTTCATTATTTTGTGTGTTGTCAAAATTAGAATTTTGCATTTTTCAAGAAAATTCAAAAAGTTGTTATGATAATCTTCTAGGGAATTCAAAAAGCAAGAATTTTCTCCTCTTGACTTTTTTTCATATCGTGCGTTATTTGGCATAAAATGTTCATTTTCGTGTTTTTTGTAATTTTGTAAATCTTATAACTCTGGTAATTTTTGATTTTATGGAAAAAGTCATTTGGATAAATTGTTCGACTTTTTAAACACTATGAATAACCGTACAGAGAACTTTTGAATGTCAGAATAAGTGGTCTTAAAGTTTTTCGAAATGTAACCACTTTTTGCATTTTTATCCAAAATGGCTAACTAACGAACTTGACCCTTAGTTTAGCACACTAAACGAGTGTACCAAAGGCCAATTTAATGGATTTTTTTAAAGTTATCTTGTTCACAGATAGACATACATACAAACATATGACATGCACACAGACGCATTCGTAAGAACCTGTTTTTCAGAATCAGGGGGTCTCAAAGCGTGGACAATTGACAAAAACTGAAGGGTCAAATTTTACACAAATCTAATACCTTCTTTGACGAGAATGTAAAAATGGTATCATCTTGAAACCTCTCAAAAGTCTTAAACAGCTTAACAAATTTATTTCACAATGCTAAAAAAGCTACATTTTATTAAAAAAATTTTCAAATGTTCTCAAATTTCAAATGATTTTTTTAATTCTTTTAAAAATTCTATTTATAAATACATAAAATCATCAAAATTTGTTTAAACAATTGTTGTTTACAATAATTGTACAATAATTTGTGATCGACTTTATTAAAAAAAACTTGATTTATTCCATCAAAAATACCTGATGCTGATATTTGTTTATAAAACTTGCTTTTAAAATAACGAATTATTTATTAACTTTCATCATTTCTGCTAAAAATCTCTTTTTGTGTAAGTGAAGCTGGAAAAAAGATTCTTTTATTTTTGAATCAAGTAAAACGGATATCTATCGAAAAGTCAGCAAAGATGTCATTTAACAATCTGCGAAGTATTATGAATTTTTATGTCATGTTTTTTGTCTAAGGAATTATTAATAAATATTACCATATATTGTGTTTATACTTTTAGGAAAAAGAAGCAGTAAATCAGATTATTTAATTACACATTTGCCTTATATGTTTCGGACTTTTACTGTTTAATTATAACTTAATAATAGAAAATTCGATGAATTTTCCCCATGTTTAAATTGTGTGAAAAATGGGTAAAAAATATATTTAAAATAAAAATTAAATATTTTAAATCAAATTATTTAAGTGGCAAGGCTCGACACCTTCACTCAAGTATGTTTCATACCCTTTTGGTTCAATTCAGGATGACTGAAAACTACTACCTGACCGCTTGACTCAATTCAGATCTAGAAAGGTAAGGGGGTTGGCTATTGGCTCAATTCGAGTGCGCCCATCTCAATAGATTAGCCGAAACTCAAAGCTCCTTTGTTAAGCTTTCGGATTAAAATTTAGGAGTAGATTTTTTTTCATTTCATAGTTAACTGCCTAAAACATAATAATTCGGAATCTACGGGTTTTGATGACTTCAGATATCTAACTATTTTTTTAATGCTTAAAATTGGAATTAATAGAACGTTTCTCGTAAATGGAATGAGATACGCCAAAAAAGACAACATTTCTTAATTCAACTAGAAAATTGTATATTAGTATATAAGTTATAATTATAAATAAGTATAATGAGAAAATTCATCAAGTAAAAAAAAGTGTTAATCATTTGAAGAGAAATTTAAAAACGGAGAGTCGGGTTAACTACGGCCAACTACTGTATATAACTCTGCCCGCCCAGTACGTAACGAATACAAAAGGAACATTATATTACCGTCCCCTCGGGCGGCAGACATCTTGCCAGCTGACACCACACCGTGATATAGCTAGTCGATGTTTGAGGTTGTGTTGATTTTGGATCGTTCTCAAAAACTCTCAAAGAATCCAAAGAGGGCCTGAAGCAACTTCGAATCCAACGGAAGGGGAAAGTTCCGCAAGTAGCCGTGGAGGAAAAGACGATCGCCCCGGTAAGTGACGAATACAATAGGACCATTATATGACCGTCGCATCACCCTTAAAAGCACCTCTAAAAGAACCTTAAATAGGACCCAAATCTCGCCGACTATATCTGAGAATAAACCATTCAAATCGAAACAGCAGGTCTGAGAATACTCTGAGATTTCTATCGGCAGGGTTATGAATATTTTGCGGGTACACAAAATAAAGCGGCCAGCGTCTTCTGAAGTTATGAGAAAATAAAAAGGAAAACACCATTTAATTTTAATACAGTAGTTAGGATATATTTATACTTAAACAATTGTACAATTTGATTCCTATAAATATAAAAAAATCCGTTTACGTCGGAATGGCTATTTAACGGCATTGGAATGCATTGATTTTATTCGATATATCCGACCAGAAAAAGCATTAAATGGCGTTCGAATTATTTGAAACGGCATTGGATCCGTGCTGTGCCCCGATCACTGAAGGCATTGCATTGCATTCAACTGATATCGGTATTCAACTGCATTTAGTGGCATTAAATCAATGGTACAAAAAAGAACCAACTCTAATGCCATCATTTTTGTGCAGAATTAAAAGTGATTCGAACGAAAACTGTCGAATGCCAAGAAACGCATTCGGACAAAAACTAAATTTGTTTAGATTTATAGGTAATGAAATGTAGATTTTTTTAATGCCGTATAATCTACTTCAATGCTCTCCTTTTTACAGGGAGAATAATAATGAGTAAACCTGGTAAAAAGACTTGCATTAAAAAGTATTGAAAAATTTCATTCATTCAGTGGTAACGTGAGAAATATTGAATACTTCTGGATCCCGTTTTTGTCCTCCCGTTTTGAATATCCACGGTAGTTGAAGTTAGTTTTCAAATATAATCCCTTTCTGTACCTAGCACTGACAATATTTCAATAAATACCACAAAGCAACCAAGAATTAGACAAATTTGAATCCCTTTTAATTTAGCAAATTTTGCTACATTTATTTACTGTTTTTCGAATAATAATCAGGCAAAAAGCTTTTTAAAACATAGCGTCGGTCATTTTACGATGTCAGGATCGATTTTCGCACAGAAGGTTCTGGCGAAAAATAATTTTTTTCAATTTTTTATCATGATTTTATATTTTTTCAATTGATAATATTTGAGCAAAGCGAACATTTGACGATAAAGAAATGTTTTTTTGACATACAATTCTACTAGATTTAGCAAATTTCATGCTTTTAGAGCGCGTTCTAATGCTTCAAACGAAAATTGTGTTTTTAATGTATTCGAGGTTACGTCTGATAGCTCCGATCGGCTTTAAAAGGGATTGAAATCGTATAATTTTCGCCGCCTAATGAGAATTAAAAAACTAAGGGCAGAAACCGCATTCTTAGGGATTCAAATTTTCTAATACTTTTTAATGCAAGGCTTCTTACCGGGTATTTTAATATGTACATACACTTTTGTTAACCGTATTCTTTTTATTTACTTTAAGTATAGTGTAGTCTATTAATGGTAAAAGAAACATAAAAGAAAATAATTTGACAAAGAAATTACGAATGGAGTTTATTAACAAAATATTTAGAAATGAAAACTGTCTCCGAAGAATAATAATGGTAATAAAAGAGAAAGAAAAGCAGATGTGTGTTGTAAACTATTATTCTTCTAATCAACGGGACCAATATCCACCAAAATTAATTGCGCTTGCAACAGCCAGTTTGTTCTACATACTTTTATAAGAAGCTATATCACAAAAATAGGTAACCTGAATAATTTTTTTACGAGTTATATATGATGTGTCAAACCATGTCAATATCGGAATAAATTTTATCAAACTACGGGATGTTTACTGTATCGAATTCGAAATTTTGACCTGAATATTAAAGTGAAATTGTGTTTTATAAGTTAGGTTACCTTTAATCAGTTTTAGATTAAAATAATTTGATGATCGGCTATCTTAATCTCGGCAATCTGAATACTTTGAAGAACGTTGTATTTTGGCTGATTTTAGGGCCATTATTGCACTTTTTTATTGTAAATTCACGTTACCAATTTTCGTAGAATTTATTAATAACAACTACTCTACACTACCTGTCAACTCATGCAATCGGTCCGTATGATAAACAGGATCGAGCAGGTATCATCACAATGGTTATGTGCAACGGGTATTACCCAATCGCATGATGATTACGGCAAAGGAACACCTGTGTTTCAGTGCAATGCCGGAGTGCACTGCACTCTGTCCCAATTAAAGGGCCGTGTTCAGAATACAATCTGGACACATTTTGTATCTCTACTCTACGTAGAGTTCTGAGTCGGTTATGTTACTTTGCGAACGGCAAGGAGAATGAGAATGTTACCACAAATATAACCGCAGCGATAAATTCTTTGGATTCTTTGAGAATTTATGAGAACGATCCAAAATCAACACAACCTCAAATATCAACGAGCTATATCATGTTGTGGCGTCAGCTGGCAAGATGTCTGCACCCCGAGGATCAAGCAACAGTATCAATAGCACGAGACCAAACTTTTTTTTATAACCCTACCAATAGAAATCTCCGAGTATTCTCAAGCGAAATAGCCTGGCCCATTTGATTCTATAAGCAGAGTCAATTTTAATTATTTAGTTTCTGAGATAGTCTAAGAGATTTGGGTCCTTTTAATGGTCCTTTTAAGGGTATGTAATACTTACAGTTTCTTAGGCTTTTTTCCACAAATGAAAATTTCTACAGACTAAATTCGGAGATGCTATAAAATATCATAAGGGACGTCCCCAGACTCTTTTCTGGGGCATAACAAAAAAATGTATTGTGCTAAATAAAAATGTTATGCATATGCATTATTTTGAGGTTCCCAGTGGGCACAACATTTGGCGACGTCTTTACGACAACTTCATGACAGCCTATGTCCATGCCGTTAAGGTGTCTTCACGATACCGTAAATAAGTCGTATGATCTGACGATGCTTTACGCTATCGCAAAGCACCGAATTGACATGGACATAGGATGTTGAAAAGTTGTAAAGATGCCACAAAGATGTCGTAAAGACATCGCCAAATTTTGTGCCCACTGGGTTACGTCGTTTTTCATCTGCCTTTCCAATAATCTGGAAATTATTTATGAAATAAACTTTTTTGATTGGCTGCAAACAAGGTTAGTTCCGGGAGATCAGTTACTATGTTTATCTGTAAGTCCAAAGTTTTCGGCCAAAAATATTGTGTAGTTTGGAAGTAACGCTCGGCTGAATTGTAAAACACATAACCTATAAATATACACGCACGTTAGCGATATCAAAAAAATGTTGATAAAAAAAAAAAACAAAAAAAGTGTGCGGGGACGTCCGTTCGCATGTTCGCCCTACCGAAAAGAATCTTTGAGTATATACTAAAAATTCTTTAGGTCAAAGAAGCTCAGAGAAATTCTCCGCAGGCACTCAGGTAGATATTTTTAAAGGTCCAGGAAGCTCGTTTAAATGGTCTGAAGGCTTTAAAATATCCTTTCCGAAATTGAAATAAGAATACGATCATAAATAACGAGCAGAGATGCTATCTCAATAGAGTAGCCGACACTTAAGGGTGTTTTGTTAAGTTTTCGGATTAAAATTTAGAAGTAGATTTTTTTAATTTCATAGTTAACAGCCTAAAACATAATAATTCGGAATCTACGGGTTTCGATGACTTCAGATATCTAACTTTTTTTTAATGCTTAAAATTGGAATTAATAGAACGATTCTCGTAAATGGAATGAGATACGCCAAAAAAGACAACATTTTTGAATTCAACTAGAAAATTGTATATCAGTATATAAGTTATAATTATAAATAAGTATAATGAGAAAATTCATCAATTGAAAAGAAAGTGTTAATAATCTGAAGAGAAATTTGAAAAGGGAGAGCGGATTAGCCACGACCAATTACTGTAAATAACTCTGCCCGTCCGGTACGTGACGAATAGAAAAGGAACATATTACCGTCGCATCACTCTTAAAACGACCACTAAAAGGATCTTGAAAAGGACCCAAATCTCTCAAACTATCTCCGAGACTATTTTGTTTCAAGTCGACTTTGTTTATAGACTCAAATGGGCCAAGCTATTTCTCTAAAGAAAACTCCAAGATTTCTTTCGGTAGGGAAAATGCAATTTTCTATTAATTAAAATAAATTCTGAGATTCTCTCAAATTCTCAGAGAATTTATTTCTCGGTTATATTCTCGGTAATATTCTCATTCTCGTTCTCAAAGTAATATAACCGGCTCAGAACTCTAAGTGTCGGCTACTCTATTGATATAGCCTCTCTGCTTGTTATTTTTTATCGAATTCTTATTTCAATTTCAGCCTCTCTGCTTGTTATTTATGATCGTATTTCTATTTTAATTTCGGAAAGGACATTTTAAAGCCTTTAAAACATGTAAAAGAGCTACCTGGACCTTTAAATATATCTACCTGAGTGCCTGCAGAGAATTTCTCTGAGCTTCTCTGTCCCTAGAGAATCTTTAGAATATACTCAGAGATTTCTATCTCTGAATTAATAAAAAAATGTTTTAGACCATACCCTACCGAAAGAAATCTTTGAGTTTTCTTTAGCGTAATAGCTTGGCCCATTTGAGTCTATAAACAAAGTCGATTTGAAACAAAATAGTCTCGGAGATAGTTTGAGAGATTTGGGTCCTTTTCAAGATCCTTTTAGTGGTAGTTTTAAGAGTGGTGCGACGGTAATATAATGTTCCTTTTGTATTCGTCACGTACCGGGCAGGCAGAGTTATTTACAGTAATTGGTCGTGGCTAATCCGGTCTCCCTTTTCAAATTTCTCTTCAAATTATTAACACTTTTTTTTAATTGATGAATTTTCTCATTATACTTATTTATAATTATAACTTATATACTGATATACAATTTTCTAGTAGAATTCAAAAATGTTGTCTTTTTTGGCGTATCTCATTCCATTTACGAGAAACGTTCTAATGATTCCAATTTTAAACATTAAAAAAAAAAGTTAGATATCTGAAGTCATCGAAACCCGTAGATTCCGAATTATTATGTTTTAGGCTGTTAACTATGAAATTAAAAAAAATCTACTTCT
>NC_046661.1:63018561-63052795 GCF_010883055.1 Belonocnema kinseyi
ACCTTTAAAAATATCTACCTGAGTGCCTGCGGAGAATTTCTTTGAGATTCATTGACCTAAAGAATTTTTAGTATATACTCAAAGATTCTTTTCGGTAGGGTAATTCTATTAGAATGTTTTTATTTATTTATAAAAATTTGTCCAATGCAATTGTATTACTGCTTAGTCCTCTGCATGAAAACTACTTTGGCTTTCCCCTGCTCCTAACCTATAACACTTAACTCAATTTTGGATTAATTAACAGTATAATGTCTAATTCAGATAGTTTACAATAAAAAACTTTAATATTTTGAGAGTAAAACATCTTCTATGTTTTTTTATGTGTGACCATATTTATATAAATACAAGAATTATATTTAACTGTGTGGATATCCTAAAAAATAACAATAAAATTGAAAAAGTTAAATTTTCTTTATTCTTTTTAATTCTCCCTAATTCTGTCATATTCTCCGTTATATACCCCGAACTGACATTCTCGAGATTTTAAGAACTAACACTAGAGATGGGACTGACCATGGAGAATAGATATAAGGAGACCAATCTGTAATGCGCGGACTTCACCAAAACCGGTCACTTTTTTGTTGCCAGAAGTACGCACATAAACAATGTGTAAAATCACACTTACGTGTAGTTCAAACCTTTCCGAACGTGGCGTGCCAACCGCACTTGAAAAAATATATGGCCGCCTCCATTGTTTTGTTTTGACTTGAACAAATAAATAATTGATAATCAGACAGGATTTTTTGAAATGTTTGTGGAATAAAAAATCATTTGCCATGGAAGAGGTAGGTAGTATGCTTATGAAAATATAAAACTACTTTTACCAACACTATGCGTGCGACAGGTATTCGACGCATTCGTAACAAAAACAGTAAACATACAACTTATACCACTCTGAAAGTCTTGTACACTAAACTTGAAACCAAACTTGTTGGAAACTTTCGCTTTCATACAGCGATTTTTAAATTTAACATTCTTTTCTTTATTCACAAACTATTAATTGTTTAATCATTATTTATTTACATTTTACTCGGGTTCACATCGGCAGCCATATTTTTTTTATGTGCAGTTGGCACGACACGCTCGGGAAGTCTTGAACTACACGTGTGATTCTGCACATGTGTGTGCGTACTTCTAGCAACAGAAAAGTGTTCATTTTTAGTTCCACTAGTTTGGTCTCCTTATGTCTGTTCTCCATGGGACTGACACTGACCTATGAGCCAGTGTCCCCAATCTTGGGAACTTTTTACACTGCGCTTGCGTCGCGCCGACAAGACGCCGACAACCCGATTGGTCACTGTTTGCACGTTGAGTTTGAATTATATAAATATTCGGATTTAATATTTATGAGTAATAATGATTGGAAAACGCATCAAAAGTAATTTCTTAATCCTAAATTAGAACTTTGGAGTAACCCTATCGAAAAAAATCTCTGAGTTTTCTTTAGCGAAATAGCCTGGCCCATTTGAGTCTATAAACAAAGTCGATTTGAAACAAAATAGTCTCGGAGATAGTTTGAGAGATTTGGGTCCTTTTCAAGATTCTTTTAGTGGTCCTTTTAAGAGTGGTGCGATGGTAATATAATGTTCCTTTTGTATTCCGCACGTACCGGGCGGGCAGAGTTATTTACAATAGTTGGCTGTGGCTAATCCGCTCTCCCTTTTTAAATTTCTCTTCAAATTATTAATACTTTTTTTCAATTGATGAATTTTCTCATTATGCTTATTTATAATTATAACTTATATACTGATTTACAATTTTCTAGTTGAATTCAAAAATGTTGTCTTTCTAGGCGTATTTCATTCCATTTACGAGAAACGTTCTATTAATTCCAATGTTAAGCATTAAAAAAAAAGTTAGATATCTGAAGTCATCGAAACCCGTGGTTTTCGGTAGGGAACCGATCAAAAAAGAATGCGATTTCCATGCAAAAAACATGATTAATTCCGATGTTAGGAAAAAAAAAGAGTTTTTCTTTAATTTAGCATTTTAAATGTTTAAAACTGTTAATAAAAAGATAATAAGAAGTCTTAGTTTTAAGCAAAAAATATTAGTTCGAATAGTATAAATATGATTTGATTATTTGTATACAATATTATTTATGATATTTATACATTAATTAATCACAGTACAAACAACAGAAAATTTGTTTAAATTTCTATAATCGAGAAAACGAACTAAAAGTTTTATTTATATATTTAGCGAATATTGTGTCACTGTCTTGTAATCCATTAAAGTTTTCTAAGTCTATTAAAAAGAATAGATTTTGCTTATTTTTTCTCCTCCTTGGTGGAACTTTCAACCGAGGAAAATTCACGTATTAATGGAAATTGAGATTCTGAATTTTTCTGAATTCCTCTCTTCTTACCGGAATGAGTTTCTGCAAATTTTATGCTCCACAAAACTTTAAATAAAACCTTGTTTTGGATTTTCTTACATTATCGCATTTTCATCTTGATTTACCTATTATACTTTGTTAATTCCATTTTTATTTGTTCTAGGGATCAATTTAGTGATACAAAATAAAACGGATATGTGCGCAAAATATTACAGGTTGAAATAAAAGGATGGAAAAAATAGTTTACTATTTCACAATCTTTGTCTTAAATAATAAAACTAGAAGCAATATAATTTCATCCACTTTAACTTTTGTATAAGGTGTAAGTAAAGTTTATGATGAATCTTATTGGAGTCCTTTATTTCAAATTTTATATTTGAAAGCTTTCTTTTTGATTTGTTGAAACTGACAATCACAAAATCTTTACAATAACTCTTATTTTGATAGATTTAAATTTGTAGGTAAGAAACAAATCATATTTGGCATAAACTTGTGTGATATAACCTAAACTTGTTTAGGTTATATCTCATTAAAATCACGCAAAATCCAGAAACTTTGCATTTGACGATATAAAAAGCCTGCAATTACATAAAAAATTGTTCCGTTTTTGTTTCCATCTTACATCATTTGATAAAAAAAACATTCAAATAACTATTGATAAGATGATTTCCACTTTTTCCAAAATGTCCGGTCAGACTGTCAGACGACGGGAAATCAGTCAGATACCTGAAGCGGTCGGCGTCATTTGACGTCACTCCTCATCAGTAATGATACTTGCATACCTTTCCGGCTGTGATCAAGTTTGGGGTTTGTCCCATAAGAGTGAGAAAAATGAAGAGCCCTTTTTGTCAAATTTTTTGACGTTTATCTCTCTCTATTATCGAACAAAAACTAAACTTGCACACAGCCGGAAAGTTATGTAAACACCATAAGAACGCGGGGTAGGTATCCAATTCGTCTATTTCACCTAAAAAGGTTTAGTTTGTGCACAGTGGTAAAATGTGTTCGCAAGATGGTTGTGCGTGTATCAAAAAGCTAGGGAATGGTGCAAGAAGTGTCCAATTGGTGGCGTTGTCTTACTAAACTAGGGTACTATATTAGACAAGAATATGTAAGCGCCATTCTGGTTCCTGGACAGTGCGCGGGAGACAGTCCGATAAACATGTCGTATACTTTAATTAAAATTAGGTTTAGAATATAAGAAAAATAGTCTGCTGCAGTGTTCCGTTTTCTAAAAATAGAAGCGAGGATGGATTTAAACTTTACCGTTTTCCACTAGGGTGAAGAGAAAGACTGTCAATTTGGATCATAAATTGTAGACACGACAAATGGAAACCGAATTCAAATTCAAGATTATACGAAGTTATTACTAATATTTATGACTATCACAATATAATTCACATATAGGGGGTCTGAAGATTATGTTTACATGTAATTAAATTGCCTATGAGTATTTTTTGGATATATTAAAGCGAAATGAGATCCACAAGAAAGTAAGGTTAGGAACCCGTTTTTCTACAGAATGACGTATTAAGCCACGCAAATAAAAAGGAAGTATGATGTGAAATATAAATAGCTATCATAATAAACTCTTGAAAAAGTATTGTATGAATGTTTGACTTATAGGCTATTATTATTTTATTATTTCTTAATATTTATTTCAAAAATCATATGATTATAATTCTAGCGCACACCCACTTATAAACTGAGTAAAATTTTGTTTGCAATCATAATTTTTGCAAGAGCTACTTTTTGGCAAATGTGTGAGTTAAAAAATCATTTAGTCGAATTTACATATTTCGTATATCACGTAATTTTATTTATAATGTATGCTTTGATAACAATGCTTCAGTAAATTTTAAAACTAAATAATCTATATCATGTAAGTATATTTATATAATTCGATATCAATTTAGCGATTTTGATTTTGGCAGTGAACCAGAATGGCAGCTTGCATATTCCCATCTAGCATGAAAAAAAATGATACACACAATTATGCACACATTTTGACAGGTTGATCGTTGTTTTGGAGGTTATATTTCAGAGGGAGAGTGTATAAATAAAAAAAAGATTTTTGTAAACAAATGAAAAGTAGAAATGTTCAATGAAAAGCTATTAAAGAATAAATTGTTTATTTATGCAAATTAAGAGAAGTGATGGTTTTAATTGACTGCACTTGGACGACTCTGCGTCTGTGAATATTGAAGACGTTGTTTGAAAAAATGTTTCGAAAAAAATATTTCTTTATAATTACAGTTTTTGAGGATGTTATGAGTGTACATAAAAGTTGGGAGGAAACCCTGGTGGACCAAGGGAACCGAAAGGAACCTCTACAAAGTACCCGTAAAGACCCCTTCGAGTCCCCATTCGGTTCCTTTTATAAAAACTAAAAAAAACAACAGTATAATCAACTTTTAAACTGTTGAAATTCGGATTCTACGTTAAATTTTCTATTAGAAACTTACGGAATAATCGCATTACTTTTTTTTGCAGCGTTAAAAATTAAAGAAAATGTCATTAACTTCTGCTGAAGGTGACTTCAAGCGCATCCATAATAGCTCAAGTAGTATGTTGTGCGCGAAGATCAAAAATAAAATTCTCTCTCACTTGCATCGGATCGTTGTCTGAGGTTTCCACTGAGTGGCGCTAGCATCTAGACAAAATTCTTGAAGTTACCGACGGAACGCTTATTAACTGCTACTAAAAGAAGATGCACTTGAAGGCGCCTTCGGCCCATGTAAATGACTGGTATTTTATTTTTTAAAGTTTTTAACGCTGCAAGAAAAAGTATTTCGATTACTCCGTAAGTTTCTAATGAAAATTTTAACGTAGAATCTGAATTTCAACAATTTAAATGTTGATTTTGCTGTTTCTTTTTTTCTAGTTTTTTAAAATGCAACCGAATAGGGATCCAATGGGGTCTTTACGGGTACTTTCTAGAGTCTCCATTCGGTTCGTTTGGTCCGACAGGGAAAGTCTGACTAAGGCGGAATCTATTTCATTCCGAATGAGTCCGAAACTTCCACCAGGGTTACAATGACTGTTATTGCCTTTGACTTATTTTTTGGACCGGCAAAGTGTGTAGTGATATATTTTTCAATTAATGTTTACGAATATGGCCATGAAAATGAAAAAAAAAAAATTTGAAAGTCAAATCTTGAAAAAACTACGTTACCCTATCGATAGAAATTTCCGCAGGCATTCAAGTAGATATATTTAAAGGTCCAGGTAGCTCGTTTAAATGTTTTAAAGGCTTTAAAATGTCCTTTCCGTAATTGAAATAGAAATACGAGCATAAATAACAAGTAGAGAGGTTATCTCAATAGAGTAGCCGATAGTAAAGGGTCCTTTGTTAAGCTTTCGGTTTAAAATTTAGAAATATATATTTTTTTAATTTCATAGTTAACAGCCTAAAACATAATAATTTGTAATCTACGGGTTTTGATGATTTCGGATATCTAACTTTTTGTTTAAATGTTAAAAATTGAAATTAATACAACGTTTCTCGTAAATGCAATGAGATACGCCAAAAAAAACAACATTTTTTAATTCAACTAGAAAATTGTATATTAGTATACAAGTTGCAATTATAAATAAGTATAATGAGAAAATTCGTCAATTAAAAAAAAGTGTTAATAATTTGAAGAGAAATTTAAAAAGGGAGAGCCAGGTTAGCGATGGTCAACTACTTGAAATAATTCTGCCTGCCCGGTACGTGACGAATACAAAAGGACCCAAATCTCTCTGACTATCTCAGACTAAATAATTCAAATCGAACCCGAAAAAAGTCTTAAACCGGCCAGGCTATTTCGCCTAAGAATCCTCTGAGATTTCTATCGGTAGGGTACTAACGTACTGATACTGGTGTAGTTCGATGCGTTCATTATGGACAATGAACACGGAAGGGACTGTCACGTAATTGTAGAATGAGACACTGGCATTTAAAAGTTATTTTGTTAATTTTTAGCTTTTGACGCTTTCAATGGAAAAGTTGTATGTATATATAAATCTGTATCGTGGATTTTCGAATCAAGAATTAGGATCCACGACCCGTTGGAACGGAAAGGCACTCCTGTAATTGGTCACAGAAATAATGTTGGTCAACCCCCCACCTCCTTCGTACCATAAGCGTTTCTGGGTATTTTTTCATTTTTGAAAATTTACTTAATCAAATAATAGAAACGATCATTTTCATTATTATAATGACCAATTTTACTGATTTAAAAGAATAATCGCTTATGTTTAACGAAATTTTTATTTACAGTTTTTATAAAAAAAAGAACAAAAGAAAAACAGAAATGCTAACAGCATATTTTTGTGTTTGAAAACATGATTTTGATTATGTTTGATCTTGAAAATTATATTTTCAGGTATTTGCATGATTAGGTACGTAATTCTTTTTTATTTCGTATTTCGCTTTATGTGAAAAACAGCCGACAACTTTACTGCCGTAAACATTTCTGCTTTTATTTTGTCTAACAAACAATTTTTTTTTATTTGTTCACTCTCCTTCTAAAAAATAACTTTCAAAACAATAATTCACTTGTCAAATTGTATATATACTCATAACCTCACCATCTATGACGCTTAACACTTGTCATTAGAAAGAACAATTATTTTCTGAATGCTTTCAGGAAAAAAATGTACATTACTTCTTATCAAATTATTAATGTTCATGGTGTTTCAACATAAACACATATTTATTTCTCCACATCTGCTAGATTCACGGATGCATCTCAAACGTTCACTTTACTTCTATTTCATTATTCAACAAATTATTCTTTAACTGCTCTTAAGGCAGAAATTTCACAATAAAAAATTTATTTTGGGGTATTTAATATCATTCTTTTGTAATTTTAATCTTTACGCGGAAATAAATAGGTTTAGTAAGGCCACGCCGCCGATTATACACTTCTAACATCATTCTCTTAACTTTTTGATACACGCACGACCATCTTTCGAACACATTTTACTACTGCACAGAAACTCACGAAGGAATAATCAGGAGACCTAACTCCGCTTCCCCACTTGGCAATGGAAACATTATCGTAAATGGTATGCACATTACAGGAAGGTCTTAATTTGTCGTGCGTAGGTGCGCAGTCGTCCTCTTCCTATACATGGAAAAGTGTGCAAGTAAGAAAGTTTGTAAAATTGACGCAAGTTAGAGAGGGTCTGTTCGTTGGTTTTGATGCAGGTGGCAAGAGTTTTTTGTTCTAAGCCATGAGGTGTCAAGTGCGCGGTCGTGGTGTAACTTACATGCTGAAGAAGGGGGATACACTTCGCTTTTTAAAATCCCTCACTGTTAACTATGAAATTAAAAAAAATCTATTTCTAAATTTTAATCCGAAAGCTTAACAAAGGACCCTTGAGTGTCGGCTACTCTATTGATATAGCCTCTGTACTTGTTATTTATGATCGAATACTTATTTCAATTTCAGCCTCTCTGCTTGTTATTTATGATCGTATTTTTATTTCAATTTCGGAAAGGACATTTTAAAGCCTTTAAAACATTTAAATGAGCTACCTGGACCTTTAAATATATCTGAGTGCCTGCGGAGAATTTTTTAGAGCTTCTCAGACCCTTGAGAATATGCTGATCAACAAAACAACACAACCTCTAACTTATATCAATTTGATGAACTTTCTCACTCGCACACTTTTACATGTACAGGAATAGGACCACTGCGCACGAAAATTAAAAATCTTCCTGTAATGTCCCTACCACTGACAGTAATGTTTCTATTGCCAGTTTTAAATGGCTTCCCACTAGCAGTTGGGTCTCCTTATTATTCCTTTGTGCATAAACTATACCTTTTTAGGATGAGCGGATGATCGTACAGCTGATGGAGAGTAGATATAAGGACACCAATCTGTAATGCATGGACTTCACCAAAAACCAAGGGGAATGGACATAAGGAGCCCAAAGTAGTTAACCAAAAATGAGCACATTTTTGTCTATGGGCATGGTTACAATACTTTCCGTTCTCGTGTATGGCGCTAATGTGGCACGGGGATAAAATGGCAGCTGCCTATGTTTACATCGTTGACATTAACACAGTTTGCATTATATATTAGGGATTTTGATGTTTGATATAAATAGATCAATTGTTATTTATATAAAAAAAAAATTTAAAGAATTTGGTTCATTGCAAAACATTTAATCTTTGTGATCCTGCAATGGACGAGGTAAGTTACATTGTATCGTGATATGAAAAATAAGTATATAACTTCCCAGTTTTAAATCTGGTATACTTACGCATCACAGAACTGGTACCAAACTTTCACTTAAATGTAGCAGTTTTTATATTGCAATAATCTTGCTATTGCTCAAAGACATTAATTCAGAGATTTACGAATTTTGTATTTTTCTTTTAACCTTGAGGTTATATTTACGCGGGATCCGCGCTCGGGAAGATCTATTATTTCGATGCGTTCTTGTACATCCGACCGAAAAATGCTAGTTTTTTGTGAAGTCAATGTACAGGACTTTGGGCTCCTTATGTCTATTCTCCATACCAAAAACGATCACTTTTCTGTTGCCAGAAGTACGCACAGACAAACATGTGCAAAATCATACTTACGTATAGTTCAAAACTTCCCGAGCATGACGTGCCAACCGAAATTTAAAAAAATATGGCCACCTCCATTGCTTTGTTTTGACATGTCGCTTGAACAAATAAATAACACAGGCCTGCAAATAATGGGGTCATGTCAGTTGTTGGAAAGTGGAGGATCATTTCCGAAGTAATTGTTTAGTATCTCTAGTATCTCTGATTGGAATAAATCGTATGAATTTTAGACTCTTACATAAAAAAATACAGTATTTCTAAGTCGATGTATTAAATTTTGTAATGGATTAGAATGACCAAAATTAGTACAGTGCTTTAAAAGAAGTGAAACAGAATGTTGTACATTTCGTTACGAACGCCTTGCAATCTTTTCTAAACCAATATACGAAAAATGGGGGTCACGTGATGATGTTTTTCACGCTGGCGCATGGCAAAAAGAAAGACGGAGTGAAGTGTATGAACGCACACTATTACATGGACCCAGGTTGGCCCATGACTTTTGACCATGCACTAATATATGCTGGAGCATCAACAGTGATAAAAGCGTCCGTAAATATTACCCCAGTCTTCTTTTTTATAGCTTCAAGAAACACTGTCATGGCTGTTTCGTCTATTCGATTACTAAGGAACTGAGCGAATGTTAAACCTTAAAAATACGTATGCATTTCAATTAAAGATATGGAAATGACAAGTGAATAAGGACCAAAAATAAAATTGTAGTATCAGTTCTCTTAAGTTTAAAAGAAAACAACTATAATAATTTTTAAAAAATTAAAAAAACTTGGAGATATTTGAAATTGAAAATGTTGTTTCTTTTTTTCATAACATTGGTGATTTTAGTGATATAAAGGAGTTTTTTTAAAATTATTCTTAATAAGAAGTAGTTTTGAAGAAATATTTTTCTAAAAAAAAATTATTAGTAAAACTGTACATTTTTTGTCTATTTCGAAATTTCAGATTTTTTTCTTACCTTTTCCTGATTGTCAACAGTTACAATGGTTTTAAGCTGAACATCGTAATGTGTTGTTCCGTGTGTGCTATTAATACATATTTTTTCAAAGCCAAATTTGGTCAATTCTTGCTGTTGGTAATCTGTCATTAGAACCAGCATAAAATCTTCATCCTTCAGATTACTATCAGGATCATGGTGGTCATTAATTCTAAATATATAATATATAAAATATATAATAATATATAAAACATTAATTCTAAATATATAATGAAATTCATTTATAAGAATTGTAAATAATATATATAATTAGCATTAACCAATAATTACAAATCTAAAGTGAAAAATCAGTATTTTTATTTCTAAATTAAGGTATTACCCGTGCGAATGGTATCAAACTTGAAATTTAGACATTTAAATTGCGCGCTTACCGGCTCTTTTCGGCTTCGTGCATGATCGGGTACAACCAGCCTCTTTCGGCTCGTAGCGTTGCTGGAAGCTTCCAAAGAGGAAATTAGCAATTAAAATGGTTGTACGATGATCTGCTCGTTTATTTAGGTGAAATGCCATTTCGGGTAAATGGACTTTAGACCAATTGGATACCCACGGAGTAATAATAAGGAGACCCATCTCCATACATACGTTCTGATTGCGGTAACTGTACATTTGCTTCCAGACTTTTAGCTCACAATGAAGGGGACTTGCACACTGTGTTTTGCTTTCTCCTTTTCTCCCGCGAGAAATGTGCCATCGAGTGTCAGTGCTTGACAACCACAACTAGGGTACTGTATTAGGCAGAAATGTACAATGCTCCGTTTTGTCAAAATAGAAGCGAAGATGGATATAAATTGTACGGTTTTCCAGTAGGACAAAAAGAGAGACTTTTAAATGGATTATAAATTGTAGACGCGACAAATGGGAACCAAATTCTAATTCAAGATTATGGGAAGTAAGTACTCATATTTATCACTATAACAATATAATTTAAATATTTGCGGTCTGAAGCTTATGTTAATATGCAATAAATTTCCTATGAGCATTTTTAAAATATATTTAAGCGAAATAAGATCCAGAAGAAAGTAAGGTTAGGAACCCGTTTTCTAGAGAATGGCGCACGTTAACCCACGCAAATAAAAAGGATGTCTGATATAAATATAAATAGCTATCATAATAAACTTTTGAGAAAGTATTGTATTAGTTTTTTACCTATATTCTATAATTATCTGTTGCGAATTATTTAATAAATGATGTGATTATAATTTTAACGCACGCCTGTTTATAAGCTGAGTAAACTTTAGTTTACAATCGTAATTTTGGCAAGAACTATTTTTTGGCAAATGTATGGGTTAAAAATCATTAGTCTAATTTAAATATACTATATATTTTGTCACATGTAATTTTATTTATAATTTATGTGTTGATAAAAATGCTTTAGTATAATTTTAAAATAAATAATCTATGTCATGTAAATGTACTTATCTTGTTTTCAGGTGCATTTTGACGAACTCGAATAACGACTTTATTTCAAATGTGATCTAGAAATTAGGTTTCAGAGAACTATAACTGAAAGTTAAAAAATGTTTGTTTTTGCAATTTAATAAAAACATATTATTTACGATATTTATGCATTTTTATATTAATTTCGAATAATATATAATTTCAATAAATAGATAAAATCAACGTGTTATCGGTAAGTAGAATAATTTGCCATTTTTTCTTTTCAATTGATCATTACATTATAAACTTTAAAAACATTCATATTTTTAATAATGTTCTTATCTTCAAATATTACAGCTTACTTTGTTCTAATTTTGTTACTCACTACTATTTATTTAGGTTTTAGACCAAAATGCATCTCTTAAAAATTCGATATTAAGTTAGCGATTTTGAAGTTGGCGGAGAACCACAACGGCGGTTGCATATTCCCATCTAATATAGTACCTTACCACACAACTATAAAAAATCGAAAATTAAAATTTAAGCCACAAATTCAAAGTAAATGAAAAAAGTTATTATCGAATACGGCTAAAGAAAGGTTAAGAAACCACAGGTAAATTTTCAAACCATCCGAACTGGAAATATCGTAAAAATAAAAATAAAAAGATCGTTCAATGATTTTCGCTGATTTCAAAACTTTATTTCAGAAAAAAGTGTGTTGTAATTATGAGCGCATCAGAAGAAAACCTGATACAATTAGATGAAAGCAGTCAAAATAATAATTCTAAAATGAGTGGTGTCAGTTTTGATATTCTTGGCGATATTTTTATGTCAAATAAAGTTCTGATAAACAATAACAGTGTAAGCCGGTATACATAAGCAAAATTTAAAAAAAGTGAGGTTATATAATGCTCTATCCGAGCCGACCATCTTTATTACGTTTATTACGTTTAATACATTTTTGACGTATAATACGTCAGAAACCTCGAGTGACGCGTCACTGCAAACCCCTGCTAAGGGCTCCCGGACTCGATTCCGATTCTCAGAAAGAATCTATTCCTTGCCCTCGAGAATCGACTTTTTGGAATCGATTCCGCCCGGTGGAATCGAAGGCAGAATCGATTCTCGAGCTCCGATTCCACGTCGATTCTCTAATGTTTCTCTCATGTTAGACGTACTGCGCTTGCGCTAGGGTGTTTAAGACGAACACGACGCGACAACCGGTTACAATGACAATAAGTCGGGCCGTGTTTATTGTATTTGGGGTGTATTTTTGGGTTCACTAGACCAAGCAATGTGGCAATAGGTATGAAAATTTATTCTTACTTTAGAACTAAGCTTTCACATTCATTTCTAATGATGTTTAAATTTTTTCGGTAATTGGAATGATTATTTAGTGAAAGCCTTTTCCGTTTTTTTTATGATCTTTATATAAATACTGCTGACAAGTTTCGACTCGGATCCGAGTCTTTTTTAAGGCGTGTTCTTATATTTGATTAAAGGAAATCGAAAAGAACATTTTTTCCTGTTCGTTGTAATATAGTTATAGTTATATTACAAATGTATGTATAGTTATATATAGTTAGATTACAAATTATTGATATTGATGGGAACTTATACATATACTATACTTTATTATTACTTATAGTTTGTTAATCTGACTTGAAATTATAAATGAAAATTGAATTTTAAATAATAGCTGACTTTTTTAAAAGTAAGGCAATCGGAATATATTTAAAAAAAATATATTATATTATACATATTATATTTATTTATTATAATATTAGTTATTGTTAATCTGACTTGAAATGAATGCATTTTATTTTTAATAATGACGGGCTTTTTTATAGTAAGGGAATTGGAATCGATTCTTAGCGTCGACCAAATCACATTGCGCATGTCCACTTCCTTGTGACCATTGCCCGGTAAAAGGTTCGAATTGATTAAAATGGAAACGTTTCCATTAGGTTTCTATCGTATATTTGAATATATCATTTCAATGCTTAGGAACGTCGAAACGTGATAACGAGAGCCATTGGAATGAGTACAGCGCCAGCCAAACGATTCAAATGCGATTAAAGTGTAGTCAAAGAAGGGACTAAACGAAACGGAATTGCATTGTCAACATTTTTTTAACCTATAAAATGTGAATTTTATGTATTCAAAACCGGTGTCTATGAATTAAATACTTTTAGATCAAGCAGTTTTTATCATTTCCATATGAGACATGTTTGTAGAAAAATTTACAGGAATTTTATATATATATATAGTGGTCAATATTTCAACATATAATGTAAAGACGGCCCTATACATATTTTTTCAATAAATTATTCAAGGCAAATTATAATTTTATTTATTTAATTCTTATTTTATTATAATTCTAACAATTATTTCAACATGACTCCAACTTTCGAGGTCAGCTGATGCAATTCAATGGCATTGCTTTGTTCCCAATCTTCACTCGCTGGAGAAAACTAAATTGTCTCCAATGTTCGCGTTTCCCTCACGGTATTAAACACTATTAAGTTGACTTCAATGTTAATCGTACAAATCATAATTAAAATGTATACACTTTTTGATTGAAATTTTGATTAAATTAAATATAACTGAAATGGGAAACAATCCTTCCTCGATTAAAGGTATTAAAACGCATATTTCAAATATGCGATTGATTACGCATTCAAAACTGTTCAAATTCTACGATATATGCATGCATATTTATTAAATTCAGCTCGTTCCTTCTTACCGGGTTGCTTCAAACGTCTAAGCTTGGCAGGAAATGTACAGTCGACGCAGTAAAAATTCGAGCCGCTTTGTACAGCATGATCGGTCTCGTTATTATTACTCCGTGTTGTAACGTTGTGTGACTTTTTGGAAGTCATACAACGCCATCTTTAAGCGGGAATAATTTGAATTTGGGTAGTTCAAAGATGGGTTTATAATAAATAAATTTAAATTATAGATCTGACCCTGAAGGATTTATTATGTTAAAATTATAAGATCAAATTGGTTTAGATACCATAGGTGAATAAATTTATATAAATAATTTGCTCATTTGAGCTCAATAATATAAGCGAGAAATCTATGAAAATACAAGTTGCATACAAATATCGTAAAATGTTGCAATAGTTCGAGGCATTCTCTCTCTCTCTCTCTCGTAGGTAAATGCGTAGTAAAATTAGTCATCGCAATTAAAATTATCCGCTAAAGACGAAGCCCCAACAGACGGGCGCCTAAATCTTTGATAAACAGGAAGGAAATATTGACTCACTGGATGCAATCCATGAGTCAATCTACACTGATCTTCGCCCTATCTTGTGACGTAAAGGATGAAATAATTCGCATGATGATTGATGGGAAATGTCGACATCGAAATTGTACTGAACTTATGATTGGTTCGCAGTGACGATATTCTATGCGCGAACCCTTCCGACGTCATAGTTCTTGGTTAATAAACATAGGCGCGCACTTCCAAAACGTCAGAAGAAGCCTTTTGACCTTTTAAATAAGTATTGAACTCGAATTGAATTATTAGCAATCTAAAAAATTGTAAATGACAATTAAAATTTGTGAACATTAAATTAATTGTGAACTTGAATTGCGATGTTTGTGAAATCTTCTCAAAAATAACTTGAAATATAGTTAATTTTTGTTGTTAATTCCCGTGTATGCAATTCTTTCAACAAAATATCATAATATTGTCCTTGACCTAAAAATTCACGGTTTTGACTTCAAAGTCAAATAAGTCAGCAACGGACTCCACGTTTTTGTCCAATCATCGATGGATATAATGAAAAGCCATCGGTACTAGCGGAATCTCGGACGTAACAATTAGTGACAGCGGTGGGATATTGCTGCACCGTGAACCTAAGTCGGTATCTGTGCCGCTAGGTCAAGCCTGCGCAACAGTGGAAAAACCTAATCTGAACGATGCGGGAAATAATGTTAAAATAAAATATTTTGAAAACCTTGAGAATTTTAAATTCTCAAGTGTTCAAGCGCCTTAATTGATTTCGAGTGCTGGCGGATAATCTTGGGACGATTACATTTAAGGCCCAGAATCCGTCGGAGAGAGAGATTGAGAGAGGTCGAGCCAAAGGTTAAACCGGAAGGAGTCACCGGGTCCGTGAAGGGTTACGGCAACGAAGGATCAGTATCTGGGACTCATCTGGACTTTGCAACCAGGACCAACATCACGAGCAGTATTACTCCTTTACTTCAAAGACTGAATTCAGAAGAATTTTCAATTGTAGTGACAACGTAATCGGTGAAAATAATTCTCTTGTTACAAGAGAATTAAGTGACTGAATTTTCATTAAACTGCTGGTTGAGAGGTCAACTAAATGTATGTAAGAAAACTATTGTTGTTTAACTAAGCTTTGAAATTCAAGGTTGAAATTCTGGTTTGGTGCAGAATCCTGCAATTTAATTATTGAATATTTTTACAATAAATTTAAAAACTTAGTAACTTTGTGATTATATTCAATTTTAAGGTAAAATTTAACAAAGTTAACGTTTGATAGAATAATTAAGAATCTAGTACTATCTGGTAATTTAATTAAATACAGGTAACACTGAAAGCTCTAATGTAAGTACTTATGACTTGCAATCTAGAGATGCGCCTGATGAAGTGCCAAGTAATAATCAGGGAACTCCTTTGGTTTCTGATAATCCTGTGAATTTGGGAAATTCCACACTAGAAAATCAAAGTTGGAATGGGAATGTTGGAAGGAGAAATAACACTCTTCAAGTTTATTCTCCTCTTCCTAGTATTCATTTGATAACATGACGGATCCGATTAGAATTTCTAAAATAGTACGCGATATTATTCCCTGATTTGATGGTAAGAATATGTCGGTAAAAATGTTTGTGGAACATTGTCGGGTTTCAGCTTCAATGGTTAGTTCCCAAGAAATTCCATATTTAGGTATGTTAATTAAAACCCAAATAACTGGGAAGGCCCGTGTTCATATTCAGGATAAGGTGGGAATAACTCTGGAAGAAATGTTTAAAACTTTGGAACAAATTTATTCGCCTCAAGAAAATGCAAGTCAATTATTACAGGATTTCACGAATATTAAAAGAATAACCGGGGAATCAATACCTGAGTATGAGGCGCGGGTTAGTCAAATTTTAAATAAACTAACTAATCAAATAATGGAAAATAGTCCGATCGAAAAAGCATTACGAATTTGTGAGGTATACCTGGTAACAAGTGTGGGAAATTTTTTAAGAAGATTAGATAAAGACATTTATTCCCAAATTCAGGATAAAGAACTAAATACACTGGAAAAGCTATTGCACTGGCGAATCAGGCGGATCTCCAATGGAAAAGTCGGAAAAGGATCCATGATCCGATTCAGGAAAAATGTACACCTGAGTTATACAAAAATATCGAGCGAATTTTTTTTCCACAGAGGAAAATTGCGCATATTCAAGATAAGAAGGTTTGGAAAAATGATAGTAATTCAAACCGCGGAGATTTTTAGTGTTATAATTGTAAAGAATATGGGCATATTAGCCGCGTCGTTCTTCAACTTAAATCAGGTAAAGAAATGAGTATAATGCCCATGATTGTTTTGGAAAATATTTTCTTTAAAAATAAAAAAAAAACACTAGTAGTAGATACTGGGTCTAGTGCAAATTTGGTTAAAGAAAAGTGTTTGGATCCGCGAGTATAGATAAACAGGAGGCGTATATATAATTTGGTAGGAATAAGTGTAGATATGGTTAACACCATGGGGGAAATTAAAGTTAAGATAGGAGGGATGGAATCACCTTTTCAAGTTGTTTCACAGAATTTTGCGGTTCAACAGGATGGAATTTTAGGCACTGAAGCTCTGAGACAGCATCACACGATTCTATTTTTTTTTATGATTGTCTCCACTTGGGAGATATAGAATATCCACTTTTGACTCTTGCCACTATAACGTTGCCAGCGAGATCGAAGGCAATAGTTCAAATTGTATTAAAAGATACTGCATTAACGAAGGGCTATATACCTCGGCTTACCTGCGGTCCCGGTATTTTTGCTGAAGAATGTCCAGTAAGAAATAATTTAGGAATTGCAAGGATATTTATAATAAATAGTAATAATAGAAATGTTCACTTAACAATACCAGTTGTTGAGTTGGAGGAATATGAACCACGGGAGGTACATTTTCCCCTAATTCAATATAAAAGTGATATAAAAGGTAAGCAAAGAGAACAAGCTAGGAGGTTATTACATATTCAAAAGGTTGTAGAAATGAATTATTTAAATGACGAAGAGAAAGGAAGTTTATTGTCAATATTTTTCGAATTTTCTTATCAATTTAAAATACCTGAGGACAAATTAGGTGCTACAAAAGTTTTAAAACATAAAATTTTAATAACAGATGATAAACCAGTTCATGTAAAACAATACCGTTATCTCCATATTCACAGAGATGAGATTAGGAGACAGACGGATGAATTGCTCTACTCTAGAATAGTTCGGCCATTTGTTTCACCTTATAATTCACCATTGTGGATTGTACCTAAAAAGGCTGATTCTCAAGGAAATAAAAAGTGGAGAATGGTCATTTATTATCGTTCTTTAAATAAAAAAACGATTGCAAATGCTTACTAATGGACCTTGCATCCGGATTTCATCAGATTCCGATGGATTCGGATTCTCCGGAAAAAACTGCTTTTTCCACTCCCTACGGTCATTTGGAGTTCGCTCGTATGCCTTTCGGATTGAAAAATGCCCCGGCCACTTTTCAAAGAGTTATGGACCAAGTTCTTACAGGCATCCAAGACATTGAACTTTTTGTTTACATGGATGACATTTTTATCTATGCTCAGGATTTAGATGATCATAATAGAAAACTTCGAGCATTACTATCGCGCTTAAGAGATGCAGGGTTAACTCTTTAGTCCGAAAAATGTCATTTTTCAAGACGTGAAATCACTTATCTCGATCATATAATAACCCAAGAAGGAGTAAAACCGGATAAAAAAATAGAAGTAATAAAAAATTTCCCTGCACCTGAAACATAAAAAGAATATTAAACATTTTTTGGACTTAATCGGTTATTACAGGCAATTTATTCCTGAGTTTACAAAAATAGCGAAACCATTAACATAATTATTAAATAATAATATGTCTTTTAAATGGGCCAATAAGGAACAAAAGGCATTTGAACAACTCAGAAATGCCATTTGTTCAGAGCCCATATTGCAATATCCATATTTTACAAAACCTTTTCTTATAACTACCGACGCGTCAAATTATGCTTTAGAGGCAATTTTGAGTTAGGGGTTAATTGGACGAGATCTTCCGATATCTTTCGCATCACGAGTTTTGCAACAAGCTTAATTAAATTATCCAACTATTGAAAAAGAATTATTGAGGATAGTTTTCGCTGTTAAACATTTTCGACCTTATATATATGGACGGCATTTTACTTTGATTTTTGATCATCGTCCATTAGTATGGCTTTATAAACTGAAGAATGCAAATTCAAGACTCGCAAGGTGGCGAGTGGAACTCTTCAAATATGACTATGACATCGTCTATAAGCCAGGTAAAATTAATTTAAATGCTGATGTACTTTCATGGAATCCTCCGGAATATGGAGAAGCTAACCTCCCCGTAAGGTTGGTGAACGGTCGTGTTCTGAAGTTGGCGTACTCTGACCATACCCGTTTGTCATCCGAGCAGGCGATGGATGATGCTAATGTTGATAAAAACCATGAAGAAATTAATGAATTACTTGGGCGGGTATTCCTGAGTGGAGTGGGCCCTGGAGCTAGAATTTGAGTCAATAACGATTTTGTCTCCGTAAATTCAAGCAATGACGATTTTGCTTGGGCAGGTAATGACGATTTTACTTGCGAAGACAATGACGATTTTGTCTTGGTGAATGAGATGGAATTGCCATCTCATCAAAGGTCACTCAAGGACGGGGTCTACAACAGGATAAAGTGCCTGGGAATTCCGCTGGGTCAGACAATCAGGGACCCCGAAATAGTTCGGATGCAGTAACCACTACTAGCTCCAATTGGTGGGGATTGGGACCTTTTGGCCTTCAATGCATTAAGAAGATGTTAGGGATCAACGCGGAATCGGGTGGCAGCTCGTCAGGTGTCGTTAAGTCAGACTCTGAGCCTCTGCCTAACGGTTCTGGACTAGTGGACGAGCATGTGCCCGAAAAACAACCGAAGAGCCTTATCTCGGAGAATGTATGAGACGGAGGGCCAAGGATTCGTCTAGAAATAAATGATAATAGCAAAGGGGTGACCTCCGACTCGGGAAGAGATTTGATTAGGGTGAGCAGAATGACCCACGTTGAATCCGCTCCAGTTTTGAAAAATTTGAGTTGCATATCTTATGCCAAGGATACAGTTATTATGGGCAAAGGTAATATTGCTCACTTTGTATCCTCCGATGGCTTATTAGAATCCGGAAATAATAAAGAATTAATCGAAAATAAATTTGATAAAAAAAGTTTCAAAAATGGAAGAGCAAACTTGAGCGATGTCATGGTTTATTCGAGGAAAAATCGGTATATTTTTAGCATGGTGGTTAAAAATTTAAAAGATATTAAAGTTTTCTTAAATCACGTATCAAGCGCTATTGTAGCATTGAAAAACACTATGGGAAATTTGAATGTTAAAGTAGTTAAAATTTCAAATAAAAGACATAACTTAAATTCGGTGAGTTGGCTTTTAATTGAGCAAACTCTTTTGCAATATTTTAAGGACTCTGAACTTCATTTGGTAATTTGTTCTGCTGAAATCTTTACTCCCCCTATCCATCAACGAAATGAAATAATAAGGGAATCTCATGAATCAATAGTGGGTGGTCATAAGGGAATTAGCAAAACTTATTGGCGCATTAGGGAAAATACTACTGGGAAAATATGAAGTCTAGTATAGAACGAGTATTGGGAAGTTTTAAGGTCTGTATGCGAAATAAGGTCGTTAGGGGAGGTACGCGAATGCCAATGATGATAACTGATACACCCAAGGAGCCGTTTGAAAAAATTTAAATTGATCTTGTCGGTCCATTTCCGGTAACACCCCGAAGAAATCAGTACATTTTGGCAATACAATGTGTATTATCAAAGTATGCGAACACGGTTCCTTTAAACACAGTTCATTCCATAACTATTGCCCAGACAATAGCTGAAATTTCATTTCAAGATATGGATGTCCTCGAATTATACAATCGAACCAAGGAACTAACTTAACAAGTAAAGTTATTCAAAATGTTTGTTAAATATTTAAAATCAAGAAAATTCAATCTGTTGCCTACCATCCTCAAAGTCTTGGGTCACTCAAACGTAGTTATCATACTCTGATTGAGTATTTGCGTTATTTTTATGGTCCACATAACTGGGATGAATGGCTTCGATTTGCCGTTTTCTCCTATAATACCGCATTTCATGAAGGTACCGGTTTTGCTCCATACACTTTGGTATTCGGCAGAGAGGCAGTATTTCCAATGAGTTTTGATGAAAGACCTCCTGAAAGAACTTATGTTGATTATCTGCGCGAACTTTTCTTAAAACTAGATAATATCCAATCTAGGGCTAATGAACGGCTTCATAGTGCCAAGGAAAGCTCAAAAAGATAGTACGATTTAAAAGCAAATCCTAAAAATTTCAAAATAGGAGCTTCTGTCCATTTAAAGAGATAAAATAGACACGATAATAAATTTGATCCGTTATACGATGGTCCATTTGGAATAGAAAATCTTCTAGAATCTCGGAATGCTCAAATTAGAATTGGACCCATAAGTCAAAAATTGTTCATTTGGATAAATTGAAATTGGCTGCGCAACCCGGTAGATGGATAATTGTAGGGCGGAATCTTGAAAAAAGAGAAAATTTTAGAATTTTCTCTATTTTAAAAGGGGGAGGTGAATGGGTGAATAATATTGGTAAAAAAAGAATTTTTTTTAGGATTGAACATCAGTTAAACATATTTAAATCTAGAAAATTATTTAGAAATGTTTGAAAGATTAAAATATTAAAATAGCATAAGGTACGTGAGTGAATAAATAATAAAGAATTGTTATAAGAGGGGCTGCAACCTGCCCCCAGGTTTTTGTAGGTTTCCTATGGGTTCGTACGGCATAAGCCGGGGTTGTGAAACAGCGTGAGGCTCACGCACCAGAAAGAAAAATAATTAAAGAACGCCTTTCGCGACCGTCAAACCATGTGCGGAAGAATGGAGTAAATAACTATAAATATAGGTTGGTGTTGGTTTAGATTTATGTATAAGTTTGGATATTGTATGTATGAATTGATTTTGCAAGGTTTCTGAACAATTTGGAGTAATACTTTTTCATTCAAGCTTCTGGAAAATGAGTTCTGTATATGTATTGTTATGCTGGGAATGCTTTGATTCAATGACCTTTCTAAATAATGATAATTTTATATAAATAAATTAAATGTAAATATTAATGTATATAGTTTTATACAGTGTAGCGTTAAAACTTTGAGCAAGTAATTTTAATTTATAATGTTAAATAACTTTAATAATTTTCCTTTTATTGAACGTGTACGCAATTATTTCAACAAAATATAATATTTTCCTCGACCTAAAAATTCACGGTTTTGACTTTCAAGTCAAAATTTAGCGTTCAACATGGAAACTCAGAACACTTTGCGCAGAATAATAATGCTAGAAGAAGTTTGAAAAATGGCACTATCACAGCTTTTAATATGACATTTTGAATTTTTGCTTTTTAAACTACTTCACTATGTACTATGAAATTCTAAATGTCAAAAAATTAATCTAAAAATTAATAGGGCTGTTTCCAAAGTCAGATATGATTTTTCCAATAAAATGATCTTATAGTATATAAAATTCTAATTTTAAAAATTCCCATAAAATATTTTTCACATATTGTTTACTATTTTTAATTTGATGTTGAAATATGAATTTTCTATCACGATGTCATTTGGGGGGCCCCTTTGACATCAAAGGGGTCGGATTTTCCACCAATCCTCATGTGTCAGTGATTCTCAAATTTCTTTTTCTGTGCCGATTTTTTTTTATGTGCACATTGAAAATTGAAGTCGCAAAATATTGTTTAAAAAACGTTATAAACATAGGAAAAACATTCAAAACAAAAACTTTTGCATCAAGAATTCATTTAAAAAGTATTTAATTGTAGTCACGTTTGCTGAATAATTCGTAAATATGTACGATTTTGAAATGTGTTAATAATTATATTTACTGTTTTCCTTCAACGTACTACTGATTCTTCATCAAAATATTACAACAGGAGAATTGTTTTTGCCACATAAATCTTAACAAATAAAGCTATCAAATCAAAATAGTCAGAATTTATAGCAGACCGTGTCCTAACCTCTTTATCATGAGTTTCGTTAGTTTAACGAGCAATGTGCCTTATAGAAATTAAACTTCCAGAGTCATGTTGACACTTTAGAGAATATTTTTAGAGTTGCTAACGAATATAAACTTTATTTGATTGTTCGGTTACGTATATAATTATATAAGTGCGTAAATACAATGATATTTTACATATTTAGTAAAAAAATCGACATAAGACATTGCAGACAATTAGAAGCCAAAGAATAAGTTTCTTGATCTCAAAAAATTGAATTATTTGTTATTAGAATGTAAATTCTACGTACGAAATTTATATTATGTGTTGAATTGAATTATTATCAATCATGATGAACATTTCAAACTTTGGCGCTTTCATTGGTATCTCAGGTATCAGTATGTTAGGTTATGTTAGTTCTGCTTCTGCTTTCTGACACAGTTTATTTCATGTTAAAACAGTTTTGAAATTTAAAAAAAAGTAAAGTGCAGTTCTTATAATTAAAAAAATTATTTTAAATGTGAATTAGGCATTTCCCATCAATAATTATTATAAATATAGCTAAAAATGCTAAAGTTTCAAAAGTTTCACTGAATTTGAAACTTTTCATTGAAACTTTCAGCTGAAAGTTTCAAAAAGTATAAATTTCTTAAACGGCACATTGCTAGTTAGTTTACAATAAGAAAGCCACATTAATAGATAATTATGAGAACCTCTGAGTAACGTGACACCCACGTGACACCAACTTGGATAAGTGTTTTACCGCCTTCAATTTTTAATAATTTTTTTTCTGTTGTACGGCTCAAAATAACGAAATGTTATAACGCACTTTCAGTTCGGATTAAAATTATGCACTAAAAACTTATTTTATCTAAAATCGCGAAACAACCCTGTTTAAAAAAACTGCAGTTTCAACACCTTAACGATTCCAGTGTTTTAGTAATACACATTCAAAATAATAAATGTTAATTAAAATTATAAAACTTTCAAAGCCGATAAATATATCATTCTTTTGAAACCTTTGAAAATTCTTCAAAAGCTTCTTTTTTCGAATTCCTCAAAAATCTATATATTGTTCTAAACTTCTTGAAATATTTTCAATTTTTAAATTATTTTTGGAATTTTTTAAAAATACCTAAATTATTTTACACTGAAAAATCCCGAAAAATTAAATTCCCGAAAAGTTCACAATATTACCGAATTTGAAAATTGCCGAATAATAAAATATCGTGACGAGAAAAATCCCAAATTAAAACAATTAAAAATTGTATTTTTATAAATATTATTTATTAGTTAAAAACACAATAATCAAATAAATTTTGTTTACTGTCTGAAACTTTATTCTCCGGGAATTTTCAAATTCGGTAATATTACAATCTGTCAGGAATTTTCACATTCGGGAATTTTATTATTCCTGAATTTTAGTGTCAGGAATTTTATTTTCCAGTATTTTTCAAATCGTCCCGTTTAAAAATGGAATACGTTAGACTAAACAATATTTTGAATTTAATAAAAACCTTTAATTATGTATCTATTAATATGATGTTACTTTTAAATTGAAAATAGGTTATAAGGTTTCAATACTTGAAGTAAAATTCAATTAAAAAAATTAATTAATTTAGATTTACAGTTGGTTGAATGAACATGTTTTTTATCAAAAAAGTTCGATTTCAAATGCTTTTAATGTTCAATAAATTAATCTGCAAATTAATTTAAGAAGAAGCTGCAGTTTCAAGATCTCAATGATTACAGTGTTTTAGAATTACACATTCAAAACAATAATTTTTAATTAAAATTATAGAAATTTTAAAGAAAACAAATATGTCCTTAATAAATATCATCTCATATATGATCAAGTGGCATTCGAAACGACTGGATAGATTTTTTTAGAGTTTTAAATATTGGAAGAAATATTATGAATCTTTAAAGTTTCATTATCCTTCTTTATACCGGTTTTCTCTCGGGCGCGTGACTATAACTTTAACTTTTACCAATCTTACAATCCGCTATTCGTTTAAGGGTTTTTGTGGCCTACTCCATTATACACTATGATGCATACATAGTCTAAGTTCGTGAATTTTGGCATGCGCCTTTCTTCCTTTCTTCTTTTTCTTTCTGCGTATGATTGGTGGTTCAAATTCCGTAGTCGTATGAAGGTTCGGGTACGCACCAAGCACAACAGAACCTTCATCTCAACTTTTTATACTAATTTGTCACTTGTTCTCGATGCTACAGTTTTGAAAATTTGAGGTTCCCTTGAAAATGTTACTCCATGATAATTTTCAAATTGTGTATTCATTATTCGTGATGCTGTTAATCATTTTTCGCTCGGATATTTCAAATAGCTTTTGGGTAAGTGACAAATCCAGTCGTTGTCGGGCTTATGTAGTAAAGAAGATGTATAAACGTCAAGTGATTCATCTTGGGAGCATCGCTTTGACACATATCCAGCGATATACTTTTGCCCTTCTTCTGCAATTTTTTCCGTTGCAATAACTGTTTCAAAAGCCAGGGAGAATATCAAGTTCCTGATTCGTGGTAATATGTTTTTCTGGACATGTCGCTATAACAAAAATAATAATTGATTTAATAAAATAACACAACGGACACAAAATCACTTTTTACGGAAACCACTTCAATTAGATCTGTCATAGCATAATATAATCTTGGTTTCGGGCAGGGAACACGTGGAAGCGTCTGACGTTAAAACGTTCTGCGCCGCTGTATAGATAAAATGATTAAGATTTCACACTATATGACTATTGCAAAACAGATTATAATTTTGCGAGAAATTATACTTTGATTACTGACCTGTAATCATTGCATCTTCCTCTTCGTCATCCTCCTCTTCCTCTTTCGTTTTAAACTCATCCGAAAGACTGACCAGAGTTTTGTCTTCTAACTCGTTCTCATCGACGAAAAGGGTTTTGGATAACTCTTCTAATCGGATAGTTTCTTCTCTACCTTCGATGAGATCCTCCTTGGTTATGTCCACCATGTCTGTATGAAGCTGTGAAGTTACAAGGTCTTCAGCACGTACATCAGCATCTTCGTACAAATCTGAGGCGTTGACTAGAATCGTATCGTCCTCAGCTAAGTCCGCTGTAATAGAGGAAGTACTCATTTTTCCAGCATTGACTTTTCTAAGTCGGACGCATTGAAAATACTTTTTTCATTAAAGTCTTTTTCATTATTGCAACCACCTGAAAGCGCCTCCATAACGTGTCTTCCTAAAATGTACCCCCGTAAAAGGTATTTTAATTCCAGGGCAGTTGGATGGTCGTGCCCTCTTCCCACGCCACGAATGAAAGAAAAAAAGTTTTCTAACACGTCTTGATTCAGCCGATCGGTGAAAATATATTTAATATTTTCATTCGTATAATATAGTTCATCATCTCACCAAGTAATTTCTACTGATTTTGCAAATCAGTACCGAAAGCCCATGCACCACTTCGATCAAACATCGCCCTGATATTCAGCAAATCAAACCAGTCATTGAACAAATGTATAACGCGACGCAATTCCTCGCAACCCTTAAAATCTTTGAAATTTTCATTTCTCAGCTGCAGTTATCTCAACCAGAATATCAGCGCTTTCGAGTTCTTATTCGAAAAGATTTGTGTTACTAGCTTTACCTATTGACGCGCATTCATTTTGCAATGAAGATGTTCCGCTGATAAAGAGAAAGCACATTTCAAACCACCGCTATTTACTTCTAATAATTTATTAAGATATTTTCTGTCCGTTTTTTCCCCATTAAATTCAAAAAAGGAATCCAGAATGTGTTTTCTGGCTAATTGAATCAAATGAGGAACGTCTGCAAAGACATGCACTTTAATTTGATCATTAGAGAGGTGTTGGAAATAAATTTCTTGCGCTTCCCCTGTGCCTACACCCAGCTGACTCCATAACTTCGTGTTACTGGCGTGGATATCTGAGACAATGGCAACAACTGCACAGGAAACAAAAATCCATTCATTTGCATTTGAATGGGTTTTGAGGTCTTCTGAATTGCGTATCTGTCACTGGAATTCCAGATAGCCGCCCATAGGTTAGAGTGAGTTTTGAATGAGAAACCAAAATTTTTAATCGGCCACGTAATTTTTTTCTCGAACCCATTCAGTAGCGATTATGAATCAGCGTTAATCGATAGAGGAACGATAATTCCGATAGAAAATTATTAATTTAAATAACAGAAATTTAATTAAAATAGTTAAAATTATTTATTAAACAATAGTTCCAATGGGCAACTTTCAAGAAGATCCTGACATACATGTCGTCTACTTTTATTTACAGACTATTTATTTTCAGGCATTTTAATTGATTTTGCTGAACATTTTTTGTGACATATTTACATCACATTACATCACATCAGAATGTTAAAAATTTATTTATTTATTTCACATTTACCATATATGATTCTTAAATTTACAAAAACTAACACTCACGTTTTATCTTATCGAAATTACCTTTACCGAAAATGCAGGTATTAACATTCTAAACATTTGGATGTTTGTGATGCCAATGGATATAAGCGAATTGCGGAGTTTGTTTCTAACACGTGGACTCCTTGCAGCCATTAGCATGTGCACTGAATAAGTTGAATGTCCCTGGCGTTTAATTCAGTATAAATCTTATAATTCCTGTACAGGATAATCTATTAAATCATTGTAAAAAGAGAATTACAACTAAATAATCATTGACTTTACAAATAAATTGTCACAAAAATTATAATAAATTACAATATTATTTATTTTTAAATTCTTTAATTTTTTATTAATCAGCATTGTGATTTTCTAATTTATTACTTCATACTTCTCATTCGAAAGAATTAATTCGTTAAAATTTTAATCTGCATATTCCACTCAGTTGAACACAGCCTGAGGTAACCTACAATTGGCAGATTCACGCTTATTGAAAATTGTTATGTGCACATCGTATTTTTACCATTGGGTGTGATCTTTTAAGAACTCCATTTCATATTGAATCTCAACCCATTCATATGGACATTAATGAATCGTAGAATGCTCATAGGAATTATTTCAGGTTTGTCAGTCTCATTCAACTCTATTCATTCAGCATTGTGACAAATGTGGAATGGCAGATCTAAAGAACCGCGCAGAGGTGACCGATTAAAAATGTGGCCAACCGATTGCATTTTTATTCTTTTAATCTGCAAATGACAGATACGCAATCCAAACCGACTCGCTTTCTATCGGTTCTTTTTTCCTGGGTGTGTAGCCCCTTTCTTGCAATTGCTCTATTATGTCAAAGAGAATTGTTTTGTCATAGGCTTGTCGAAATCGGCATACACAACTTGCTTCCATTTTTTGAATACGCCTCGAGTTATTACAGTTTGGCAAGTTTTGTGAGGTTCAAGAATATGCTCTTTTTTTATTAATACAAAACAGAAGTAATACATGTACATCATCAAAGCTGACAATAGTTATTTTGTCTCGTGTGCTCAGCTGTTCTTCTTTTTTCTTCATAATTTTAAAAACTTACTTTAAAACTCCTGGATCAACGTCGAATGTATCTATCCAGCATCTTAATGTTGTTAGCCCTGTTAATGGAATTTTTACGACAGTCCTGAGATACTCGTAAGTTTTGGCGCCAAGAGGTTCCACGTCGTTCGCTTTCCAGGATTCAGTAGCATATTCACTTGTCCCGGAGTGAATATTTCTCTCAGTCTACGAACAATTCCCTCATTTTCTCTGTGAGCAAATCTCAATTTAGATTCTGCGTACTCTGCTCTTGTTTTGTACATGTGACAACCTCTCTTCCACAAAGCCTCTCTTTTCACTAATGCAACCCAATTGACGAAGTAATGGTCTCTTTCCCTTTTGAGGTATTCGATTTCCTCGAGATAGTCACTTTGTACCTTATCAGTTGCAGCGCCTTCGGACGTTTCTGCACTCTGCTCCTTTAACAGCTCTTCTATATCTCCAGTAACTTCCGCTTTTGCCTCTGCTACCTTACTGATAGAAATCTCTGAGTTTTCTCTAGCGAAATAGCCTGGCCCAATTGAGTCTTTAAACAGAGTCGATTTGAAACAATATTGTCTCGCAGTTAGCCTCAGAGATTTTAGTCCCTTTCAAGTTCTTTTTAGTGGTCCTTTTAAGAGGGCTGCGACGGTAATATAATGTTCCCTTTGTATTCGTCACGTACCAGGCGGGCAGAGTTATTTATAGTAGTTGGCCGTGGCTAATCCGCTCTCCCTTTTTAAATTTCTCTTCAAATTATTCACACTTTTTTTTAATTGATGAATTTTCTCATTATACTTATTTATAATTATAACTTATATACTAATATACAATTTTCTAGTTGAATTCAACAATGTTGTCTTTTTTGGCGTATCTCATTTCATTTACGAGAAACGTTGTATTAATTCCAATTTTGAGACTTAAAAAAAAAGTTAGATATCTGAAATCATCGACATCCGTAGATTCCGAATTATTATGTTTTAGGCTGTTCACTATGAAATTAAAAGAAATCTACTTCTAAATTTTAATCCGAAAGCTTAACAAAGGACCCTTGAGTGTCGGTTACTCTACTGATATAGTCTCTCTGCTTGTTGTTTATGATCGAATTCTGATTTAAATTTCAGCCTCTCTGCTTGTTATTCATGATCGTATTTCTATTTCAATTCCGGAAAGGACATTTCAAACCCTTTAAAATATTTAAAAGAACTACCTGGCCCTTAAAATATATTTACCTGAGTGCCTTTTGGTAGGGTTAGCTTTCAAGAACTTCTGCAAAATTTTTTTCGGATAAGGGTTGTGATACTAAAGCATTTATGCAGTCAATAATGTCATTATTGACATCTGGTAAACCACGTCCGCAATCGGTACCCGGTGAGCCATGTCCACTATCGTTATGGTCTGCATTACTCCCTGACTCAGGATTGTCACTTCCTAAAGATTCTTTTGCCGCACCCTCGTGTACATGATCACCCTCATTTGGCGAAAACACTCAGACCGAAAGCGAACAGAACATATTTTGGCTGAAATGTGCACTATTGTCAATGACATGTTGATTTTCTGTCCAAAGGAGGGATACCTGGGTGGCCGTTTTTTGTCAAAGGAAAAAGGTCCCGGTCATTTCCGTTCCCACACTTGGCAATAGAAACATTACCGTACACTGTTTAAAATAATATCAAATTTAATCTACCCATGTGTATTAAAATTTATATATCAAGCATATGAAATCGCCATTAAAGGCGACCATATTAAATTTCATATACATTCACGTTAATCACTTGCAAGAAAAATCAGATAATTCCATTTTTCACAAATCCAAAATAAGTTAAGCAGTGATTTTAGATTGTAAATAATAAAACATGATACCTTCTTCCTATTAATCAGAAATAAAATTAAATTTCAAATACAAAAGTTGAACTAAGCAAATAAATAACAGATCTAACCTACAACTAATTGTCTTCGCCTTAAATTTTGACCATTCAAAGCGAAATTAGGAAAAAGTTTTACACGTACATTGCACTTTCATAATAAATAACAATTCAGTCAACGAATTCTAGATTATTAATTTAATTGAGAATATTTGACAAGATTTAAAGAAATTAAAGCATGTTGAGTTTTCACGCACATTGCTATACTAGCCTGTATATCAAATTTAATACTTATGTTTATTAAATTCACTGCATCAATGTATACTACATTTCAGTAGCGGCAGTGCATATTTGCTTCACACGCATATATATTAAACCTCGCACAGGTTTTTCTAACAGTGTAAGTGGTATGCACATTACAGGAAGATCTTAAATTTTCATGCGCAGGTGTGCAGTTGTCCTTTTCTTATACATGGAAAAGTGTGCGAGTGAGAAAGTTTGTTAAATTGACGTAAGTTAGAGAGGTTCTGTTCGTTTGCTTTGATGCAGGTGTCAAGTGCCGGGTTGTGGGGCAGGTTACACGCCGAAGAAGGCGAATACACTTCGGATTTTTAAAGCCCTCATTGTACGTACAATAAACGTCTAATATATTTTATTGTTTTAAATAACTATTATTTAATTTTAATAGAAATGATTTAGAAATTTAACCTTTATTCACTACCTGAGTGCCTGCGGAGAATTTCTCAGAGCTTCTCAGAGCCTTGAGAATCTTTAGCATATACTCTGAGATTTCTATAGGTAGGGTGCTTTATTATAATATCACATTATTTGCAATTATCCGTGCTGATTAAATTGTATACATGTTTATAAATGCGTAATTTATCAATTTCTAAACTGAGGCACCTCATAATAACTTTTAATAAAATTATAATATTTTACATGTTTACGTTTCGAAAAAACTTTAAACTTTTAAATCAAGTTATATTACTTCCATTATTTCTTTATCATATTACAAATTTAAAAGGTACTTACCTATACTTTTCCTTCTCAAAATCTGTTCACACATTTTTCAAACAAGTACCGAAAAAACTGTTTTTATATTTATTTCGTGTATCTTTCGTATGATGATCAACAAAAGAACAGAACCTCTCTAACTTATGTCAAATTGACAAACTTTCTCACTCGCACACTTTTCCATGTACATTGCTAGTTTCAAATTTACACATCCAAATTTAAGAAGTTTACTTACAAATTAAATTTTTTTAAATAGATTCAAATAGTTTAAAAATGGAATATTTTAGACTGAAATTTAATAAAAGCCTTTAATCATGAATATATTATTTAAAAGTTATTTTGAAATTAAAAATAGTTCATTGATGCCGAATCGTTTTTTACAATCAATTAGTATTTATTTTAAAAAATTTAGAGTGCAATTCAAACTTAAAAATCATAATATCATTCATATTCACAGTTGATCAACTAAAAATGTTTGTTATAAAAAATCTTCGATTTTAAACGGTTCAAATTTTTAATTGCTAAAGTCTTCAAAACTGCATTTTGAAGTACTTTTAATTCCATACGCATTTTAAACTGAACGATATTATAATTTAAAAAGATCACCATTTAACTAATTATTTAAAAAACGGTTGAAATCTAAGTTGGACGGATTCTTTTTTTTTAAATTGGTAAAACTCCCGGTCGAAAAATAAATTCACGGTCATTTCCCGGTTTTCCTGGTCCCATGAAATTTCCGCTTTCCCGGTCCAGCGGCCACCCTGGATACGCACGAAAGAGCTTAAAAACTTTAAATTTAAGTGAATGTCTATGACTCTTCAAAATTTTCAACGGGTATGTTTGTCTGATAAATCTGCAGTTTCCAACTAGTCATGGACAGGAAATCTAAATTGAAGTGAATACTTTTTCTCATGCACACAGTATAAAGTGTTGCTAATGAATATGAGTAGATTAATGTGATGCTCTTACCCTAGTAACACCGCATATTCCCTCAATATTTCTACCATATTTCCTGAAATATCCGCAATATTACAGGAAATATGGTAGAAATATTGCTGGCGTGTCTCTATGTCCTTTTTCTGAAAAATTATCAACTTTATATATCAGAAAAAGGACATAGAAACACTCCAGAAATATTTCTACCATATTTCATGTGATATTGCGGATATTGCAGGAAATATGGTAGAATATTGAGGGAATATGCGGTGTTACTAGGGTAGCTCTTCAAAAATCTGAAAGTTAACTCAAGGGGGTAAATACGCGCACCCTACCCAGGAAACAAAAATCCATTCACTTCTGTTTAATGGGTTTCGAAGTCTTTTGAATTGCGTATCTGTCACTAGAATTCCAAAATTGCCGCCGATTTGTTTTTTCAAGACTTTCCGTCGTTATAATTTTATTGACTAACTTATATGCCGAAAGCACTAATAACTGGAATAGCAAAAGGAATCTAGTAGACCTCCGCATGATTTCTTTTAACCTTTCGATAATTTATAAATTTAAAAAATCGTGTGAAATATCCCAGATAACAATTGGTGCGCAGGATGCGCTCACTGTGGAGGCATATATGCGGATTAATCCGCGCGACGTGCATTCCGATCAGCACTCAGATGCGCCGTCCATGGAGGCTCAGGTACATATGCGATGCACGCCATGCGAGGCAGGCGTGTGCGTGAATGACGCAAACACTCGGTACGCGTGAGTTGACTATCCTTAAATTATATATTTATATTAAAGGAGGTAAATAAAAAGGTTAAATTAAATAAGCATATTGGAATTTATTAACAAAATAGCACGCCTATAGCGGGGATGGTGGAAAAAGCCCAAAATCGCGATCGACTATCAAAGATATTATAAGCATAGATGCGGCACAAGAGGTCGGAGTGGGAGAACGATATATATATATATATATATATATATATATATATCTAACTACATATTAGCACTCCTCAAGGTGCTGTTCTCTTCAACTTTTCGATGTTTCTATGGCAACCGCGTCCTTTGCCTACGTTTACGGGAGGGGTGGAGCCAAACCGAAAGCCAAACCGAAAGAGCTGGTGATTTTCTGTTTTTCGATTTTCGCGCTTGTCTTCTCCAGCCATATCTATAACTGACTCGGGGCTGTCTATGCGTGCTGAAAATATTAAAATTAGTGAGGGCCTAAAATTATTATATTTATTATTATGTTAAAATTAATTGATTTCTTTTACAGTTTCTTTTTAAAAAAGGGACATTTTCTTGATAGTAAATAAATTTAAAAAGTAAATAAATTTTTAATTAAATAAGAATTTAGTTAAATGAAAAAGTTAAATTAACTCCTCGTTTGGTTTCTTTTAAAAGAGAAATTTTCGAAATACTATATAAATAAGTTTTAAAAAATTCTTGTCATATTTTAGAATTGTAGCGAAATTTCAAACATTATTTAAAAAAATATAATTTTTACAAAAATAGTGAATTGAAGGTTCGAATACTTCACTATATAAATTTATCCTACATGCATTTTTATATCCTAAAATATTTTATTATTTTTTCGCATAATTAAGGTATAACTGAAATAATATTTACACTTCTCTGTAGTGTCGAATTGACAATTTACATTTAATTCCGAGGAAAAATGTAAGGTTTTCACTACTCATTTAATTATTTATCAAAATTATATTAAAATTCTGTTTTTTGTTTATTTTTGTTTCTTGATTATATGAAACGTATAATCTTTTTCTTTATAATTTGTTTAATTACAAAAACCAGTAACGAGACTGTGTCTTGCAAATTAAGATTTAATTTGAAAAGTTTGAGGGCAGTTAACCACTTGCAATTGGTATGCTTATGAGAATTCACAACTTCAAAGAAATCCAAATACTTTATAAAAATAATTCAAAGAATCGAAGAATCCAAAAAAATTCTACAGAAATATAAAACGTTTAGGGGTGCATTTCGACAACTAAGGCAAACTAAATTTGCAATAACAAAGAAAAACTATCCAATTAAGGGTTTTAAGGGTTTAAAAATCGTGATTTATTTTTTTCATAAATAGTTTCGAAATAATTTTCACATTGTACACATCAGCTGCTCTTTAGATATATTATATTGATGATGGGTACAATGTGAAAATTATTTCGAAACTATTTATGAAAAAAATAAATCACGATTTCAAACACTTAAAACCCCTTATTGGATAATTTTTCTTTGTTATTGCAAACTTAAAAAAAATTCACTTGAAGAAATAAATAAAATCAAAAATTTCTTCAAT
>NC_046661.1:63052895-63064371 GCF_010883055.1 Belonocnema kinseyi
CACAACCGTGAGATAGGTGGTTACAGTCTGTAAAGGAATCAATACGACGATCCAGCAAAAGCCTCGTGCACCCTAAGAACACGGAGTGACCCAAGGACAAACCCCTTCTGCATTTTTCTTCTGCATTTAGAACAAGTGTTCTAGCATATTGTTGACACGCAGGGATGCTTTTTAGGCTATTAGCAAGTGAAAGCTTGACATCTTTAAGAGCGATAGAGACCAAGTATATTGAGACTATACTTAAGAAACTTTATTTTCAATTTTATGTATATTGGATAAAATATCAATATTACAGAGAAAAGTAACAGCGTTTTACTATGAAGAATTCAAACGATTTAAAAACTGAAATTAATAACAAAAATTAAAGGGCCTCTAATTTTTCTCATTCTCATCATTTATGATTTAGAAAGGATAAGAAAAGAAAGGTCCGACAAGTCCGAAAAGAAAGGACGAGTTCGTTGACAGCCAATTTGGATAAAAATACAAATTTTAGGACCATTTTTTTATACTTAAAATTTTTATTCACAGCTATTAATAGTACTCAAAAGGCCAAACAATTTATCTTGATGACTTTTTTTTATACAAAAAAATTCTCAGTTTTAGCATTTTCAAAATTTTTAATATCAATGGAAAATCAAAATTATAAGCCAAACAATGTACGATATGAAAAAAGTAAAGAAAAACGTTGCTTTTTAAAAGCCTTGAAAATTCTAATTTTTATCGCACAAAAAATAATGAGATATGAAAAATCCGATTTTCTGGTCAAACTATGCAGGATACGAAAGAAGATGAATCAACAAGAATTGTGATCTCAAAAAAGATCTACATTTTCGTTTATAATCACTTCTTGATAGGAGGCGTACCTTTTGTTTTATTCGCGAAAAATAACATTGAAAATATAAAAAGACGTCGTAAAAAAATGATACAAGTTACGAAAAAAAAAATTATTTAACAAAAATTATTTACCCGAAAAAGAGCTCCAAATTTGTTATGAATTATTTTTTGACATGACACGTAGTTTTGGTTTTGATCATAAAAATGGTATTAAAAATAAAAATGAAAAATTTGTGGAAAAACAACAAAAGGTACAAAAACAAATTGATAGAAAAAAGTTATTCGCCCAAAAACGTGATACAAATTTGTATTAATTTATTACATTCTTATTATTTATGATGGAGAAAGTATTAGAATTGCCCGAAATTTGACACCACATAATTGAAATTTTGAACCAAATGACGCAAAATACGACAAAAAGTCTCAAAGAAAAATTATAGGTTTTGAAAAATCCTACAAAATTTCTTTAAACCACTTTTCAATAGGACCCGTAATTTTGTTTTATCGTAAGTAATGTATGCAGATAATCGAAAATTCCAATATTACGCTAAAAGACGCAAGATACGTAGAAGATCTAAAAGAAGACTTGTAGGATATTTTGCTTTATACACGTATAAAGAATAATATGAAAACCAAAATCCTATTATTAGCATAACAACGCGAGATTGAGAAAAATGTCTAACAAAAAGGATTGCATTTTTTAAGTTTATTTTAAGGTGGTTCAGAAAATATAAATTTACAACTGTCTGTCAAAAAATAATTAATCAAAATTCTCGATATAAAATTTGTATTTTATATTTTTAAGTACTTAGTATTTACCAACTTAGTATCGGCTATTTGGTGGACTTGTTCGACGGGTGAAGATTGAAGGGGCAAAGTAGTTGGTGTGTGCGATTTTCAGATTGAGAGGCATGGGGGGATCGGGAAATTTTCTCCGGGAGCGCCGTCTGCAATTAGTTCCTCGAACTATACACGTGCCGCATCTAGGGCCGTATTCATAGTCCAAGCTTAAGTGTAAGTCCTCCTTAATCATAAGCTTTAGGCAGCGTTTAGATCCACAGACCGCTATCTTAAGAAAAACTTAAAAATTCGATCTTCGCTAAGACGTCTGTTGAGATAGATATTCATAAACATTGCTTAAGACAGGATTAAAATTTAAAACCAACAGAGTTATTCATAGTCGAATAAGATAATCTTATAGAGATACCTTAACCTCACTTTTCATTGAAGAACGAGAGTTTTTTCTAAGTCAACATTTGTGTTGACTTGAGATTGTCTTAAATAAAACTTTATTATGAAAAGCCTTACTTTTTTCTTTCAAGATATTACTTTGTTGAGAATTTTTTAAGTTTCAGACCTTTGTCTCACGACTTAAAAAAAATTTTATTGTATATAATTCTTTTAGCAATAGAAAACGAGCCCTAATTCAAAATATTGTGGCTTTTTTTAAATATAGGTCGGTCACTTTTTTTATTTTCTATCACGTGTAAATACTGTTTTGAAATTTTTAAGAAATATATTTTTTCTTCGGGAAAAAGGACACTTTTAACTTCAAAATACGATTCCGGCTGAACCTGTGGACCGATTTTGATGTTTTTTTAAAGCTGATATAATTTCAAAGAAAGTTGTCGAGCGTGATTTTTAATTAAGTTGTTCCATTATTTTATAAATAAAAAAATATGACGAAAAAAATGGCTCATTTTTCTTTTAGACGTTCCTGGTGCCCGTCAATAATAGGAAAATTGTTGTAATTGCCAACGTTTCATAGATTTACATTACATATAGATATTCCATCATAATACAATGAACAAAAAATTTTTATAAACAAATTATTTGTTAAAAATGTGTTTTCTATCATTTTAAATAATTTAACGTTTTTTTAAAAGTTATGTTGCAAGAAATTTTAATGGAAGCAATATTTTAATGATAACAATTTCTCTCAAGACTATTCTTGTTAATATTATAAACAAATGCATTATTCAGGCATTTGTCGTCAGAAAAATTCATTTTTTTCCAAAGTCAATTTTTAAAAATTAAGAACCTAATGATAATTTCAGAAAAATTCATAATTTATTGATAAGTCATATTTTTTTGATAAGCAAGTTTAATTAAAAAATGCATCATTTCGGCATTTGTCGGCGTAAAAACTCGTTCTTTTCCAGTCAGTTCCTCTAATTTCAGAAAACATTTTTTTTTTCATTCAGTACTTACAGTTGTTTAGCAAAAACAGATAAGTAATGAAGTAATTATGAATGTTACTGAAATTATCGTAAAGTTCCCAATTAAAAGGGACTGGCACTGGAAATAAACGAGTTTTTCTATCGGCAAATGGCCAAATAATGCACTTGTTTATAAAATTTGTTTGAAAAATTATAAAATTTATAAACTAATTATGAATGTTGCTGAAATTAACATGAAGTTCTTAATTAAAAGGATTGCCATCGAAAAAACGAATTTTTCGTCATCAGATGCCCGAATAATGCATCTGTTTATTAAATTTGTTTAAAAATAAATAAAATTTGTCAAATAGTGAAATAGTTCCCAAATAAAAGGTATAGCTTTAAAAAAAAACAATTTTTCCGTCGTTAAGTGCTCGAATAATGCATTTGTTTATTAAATTTGTTTGATAAAATCATAAAATTTATAAAAAAATTATGAATTTTCTGAAATTATCATGAGGTTCCTAATTTTAAAAACATGAAATGGGAAAAACGAATTTTTCTGACGACAAATGCCTGAATCATGCATTTATTATTAAATTTCTTTATAATATTAACAAAAATAGTCATAAGAAAAATTTTCTTCATTAAAATATTGTTTCCATTCAAATTTCTTGCAATATGACTTAAAAACCGTTAAATTATTGAAAATGATAGAAAACACATTTTTAACATATAATTTGTTTATAAGGAAATTTTCTTTGTTTATTGTATCAAAATGGAGTATCTTGCTATAATGTAAATCTATGAAACATTGGCGATTACAACCATTTTCCTATTACTGACGAGCACCGGGAACGGAAAATAGAAAAAATTGTCATTTTTTTCGTCATATTTATTCATTTATTTATTTATAAAAAAAACATCCAAATTGGTCCACAGGTTCAGCCGAAATCATATTTTGAACGAAAAAATGTACGTTTTCCCCACTGAGCACCAGTCGGCAGAACCGTTAGAGTAAAAGAGATAAGAGTACTTTTCTATCAATTTTCCGCTCTCTGTTTCTTTTACTCTTATGATATTTCCTGTTGGATGCTGAGCAGTACACATGTGTGTAAATGCACCTTTATTCGACTTTTAACTGTCCAAATTTAAGTATGTTTTAACCAATCAGATTGTCGGATACATGAGAATTATTACGGAAATTGCCGAACACGCATTAAGATGATCTTAAGTTTTGTCTTACTAAAGTTAACCTTACACAAAATAAGATCATGTTTGAAATTTTAAACTTACCAAAGATCATCTTAAAGTATATCTCTGAATACATCATGACTTAAAACCGATAAGACGGTCTTAATGAAGGCAGACTTAAGCATTATCTTAAGTTCGGACTATGAATCCCTAGACTTGTAATATCTTTGCCACTGTCCTCAAATTTTCATAGCTTCCCAGATGATAGCGCTACGTTCGGAAACTCTAGGAACTACGAGAACATGTGATGTAAATTTTGAACCGGTATAAATGTAGCCTATTAATGCAGTTGTGCAATTGCAAACTGTTTGTGTTTAGTGGCAAAAAATTTTTGTGCAAAGTTTCAGTGTTAAAACCCTATATTATAAGTAATACAATAATGTCGCGTCCGTTTTGTAAGGGCTGTGATTCGGGTAGTAGGAAATAGAAAGAGAGAGGTATTAGACGCTAAATCCTCAATATCTATACTTGCGTTCTGTTGTTTTTATATTCCTCCTCTTGTTTTAATGGCATTACTCATATAATTGTATAAATTATACAAGCATTATCACTGCGTCCACGACAACTGACACTTGACACAACCAAACTTAACCTATAAATACACTCGATACTCCATAGCAGACGACAATTTCTAATTTTACATTTTCACTGAAGGGAAGCTCTAATCTGGGAAGGCATAAAACACTGAGGACAGGCGATCGCGAACTGGCGCCCCGCGCCAGTGATCCCAGACAGTGTCTCCAGAACGTGGGATTTTTCGGCCCCCACCAATTTTTACTTCGATAACATTACCAATTTAAAAAAAATGTAAATAATCGAATAAATTCAATAAATATTGAGTAGAATTGACGAGATTTAAAAAGATTTTAAACTTCAGAGGAGTTTTAGAAACGTAGGATAATCTGATTTAAAAAACTGAAAACCCTAAAAATTCTGGTAGAAGAATAAGAAAGATGCGTCTGGAAATTGTCTACAATTATCAGTCTTTAAAATTGAAATTCGAATGATTTAAAAAAAATTAGACTTTTATATTAAATTTTGATAAGATATAATAGATATGTATGTAAAATGAAAAAATAATAATAAAAGTCGATAAACGAAGCACTTTCAGATAATGAAAGGAACTCATTTGAAAAAAATGTAAATAATTGTTTTGGAATGAATTCTAACAGAAAATTGAAAAAAGATTACAAAACATTTTTTATTATTTCCTAAAATGTCTAAAGAGTACTTAAAATATTTTGAAGCAAAATGTTGTAATTTTTTCATGTTACTTAACTTTAGAAAAATTAAGGAATATAATTATTTCAAATTTGAGTAAGTTTAAGGGATATCCAAAAATTTAGAAACGATTCGAAAATAATTAAAACTTGTAAACATTATTAAAGGAATAATTAACATAATTTTTTATTTCCAACAATCAATTTGAAAACATTATTTTTAAACATTTCAAAACATTGCTAAAGATTTCAAATATTCTCAAAGCATCTGAAAAACTTTAAAGGTTTTTTTTTTTATTTTGCAGATCAAAAATTTAAACTTTAGAAGTGTTTTAGAAACGCAAGATAAACTGTAGGAACTTTAAAAGAATCTCGAAAGGTTCCAGGAAAATAAACATAGTTTCATAAAATGCTTGGGAAATTTTAGAAGATTATAAAGAAATTTTTTTCTACATTTTGAATGATTTTTAAAATTTTTGATAAAAAGTCGAGAGAGTTACCAATATCTTGAAGAATTCAAAACGTTTTAAATTGATAAGAAATTTTCCTAATATTTTTTAAAATCTTTTAAAAATAAAATAAAATGTCTTAAAAATCTCCTAGGATATTTTCTGACACATCTGATATATTCAAAAATATATTAAATTTTTTTTTCTTAAATCTTATAATAATTATCTACGTCTAAATTTATAAACAAACTGATAATACTTATTTTATTGTATATGAAATCTTTACAAAATCTCTATTGCCTTAAAATACTTGTCTCAATATTGCAAAATTTAGCTTTTACAATTTTATTGTAATTGTAAAAAATTGTAATTAAAATTGATTGTAAATAATTGTAAAATAAATCCAACAAACTTTATTTTATGAAGAAATATCCCATGATTATAAAAAGAGAAAAAAAATGGTAAAGGTAAGACTTTGTATCATTTTAATAATTAATGAACATATTGCTAGATTATTTTTCCTTGATTTTGGCCGAGGGTTAAAAAGTGGTACGAAAAATCGTCGTGAAATTTCCAAAATAAAACTGTAATCTCTATACATTAATTTTTTTCATTAAAAATAATAATACTTTTATAAATATTGCCAAAATTTATTTGAATATGATACACATTGATTTTTGTTTTAAAAATTCCTGTAAATAGTTGGTGTTTCTTAAATTTTACGAAACTTGTGTACTATGTTTGTCCTTAGGGAATAGATTTCAGGAATAAAATTATAAAAATATATCCATTAGCTAGTAAAATACTATGAAGAATCGCCTTTCAAATTATAGTTGAAGATAAAGAAATAAATATTTCTCTTAACGTTTTTCAGCACATGATTTTTCACTTAATGTAAAGCAGATTAAAATACACTTAAAAAATAAAAATAAGAAAGTTCAGATATTCACGCAGTTTTCTGTTCAGAAAATCCCACACATTTTTAAATGAAATTCCTTTCCGCACCACATTCGAAGGAAAATTTTACAACATTTTTGTCAAATGATTAGTCTTTTGAATGAGGTCAAGTTAATAACTTTTTGGATTTTTCTCTTAAAATCCTCAAAATTGTGATTATAGCCTAAAGTAGCATGAAAAGAGATGTATCAAAAAAGAACCTAGAGAATTTTAATTTTTTATTTTATTGGATTAAAAAACATATTAGACAAATTCAAGTATTTTTAAAAGATGTTTAGGACATTTAGAACTTTGGAAGATATCAACGAATATTTGATACATTTTGAGAAATTTTTTCAAGTTTTTAAATATTTCTAATACGTTTAAAACAAAATAAATTCCAAAAAAATATTTTTAACTCGCTACATTTTTCTTAAAATTTTAAAAAAGCATTCAAGATGTAAAAAACTTAACTTATATAATCTTATAAATTTTTGACAGGAATTTTAAGAAAAATAATTTAATCTCCTTGAAATCATTCGGAATTCCCTTAAAGCTTCTAAAGTTTTTTTTGAAATCTTTAAAAATGTACATTTCCAAAAAATTTAAGTTTAAAATTAGATTTGAATCTCTACCATTCTTCTAAATATTTCTTGAATTTACTGGATTATTTACGTTTTTTAAAACTTTTTAATTTTATCAAATTGAAACATTTTGCTTTAAAATCTTCTACACTCTTCTTTTAAATTTTAGGAAATTGTTTGATGTGTTTCAAAATCTTTTTGAATTTTTTTTTAAGTACATTTTTGTAAATAAAAATTATTAAAAATTTTCAAACGATTATTAGAGAAATAATAATTTTTTTCTAATATTTTCAGAGCTTTTAATCTTTTAATTTTTAAGAATTATTAAAATTTTTCCTGATTATTTTGCAAATTTTAATTATTTTATTTTTTAATCGTTTCAACATTTCTGAATACCTCGTAAACTTACTAAAATTTGAAAGCAAATTTTACAAACCAACATAGACATAACGAAAAATGGTGCAACAAAATTGCGCAAGAAGGCTTAATAAGAATTTAATTCCTTATTATTTCTAAAATTATATAATATGGAAAAATTACAAAATAATTTTAAAAAATTCAGATTTTTTTAAAATTCTCTCTCAGAATTCATTCCATTGCATTTTTGGTTAAAAAATCATTTTTTGAATGAAAATCTAACTATATGTTTAAAAAATTGAACTATTCTGCTGTAAATTCGATTGTGTGTTTTTTTTTTTTACATTTTCCAATTGAAAATTCATTTCTTCCATAGAAAATTAAACTATTTTAAATTTAAAATTTTGTAAAATAACTATTTTGGTTGATAATTTAATTGTTTTGTTAAAAATTCGATCTTGTTGTTATTGAAAAACATGTTCTTTTACTAAAAATTAAACTGTGTCATTTTTGGTTGAATTTTTATGGTAGGAATTTGACATTTCTCAGTCAAAAAGTCTTATTTTTTGGTAGAAAATTATTCTTGTTTAAAAATTCATCTATTTTAATCAAGAATTCATTTCTTTAAATGAAAATGCATTTTTTCGTGAAACTTCCTTTATTTTTGTACAAAATGGTTAAAAGTTCATCTATTTTTTTTTGGAAATGAAACTATTTGTTTGAAAATTTAATTTTTTGCTTGGAAATTTAAATATTTTGTTGAAACTTTGATTTTTTGGGGTTGCTAATTATTTTTCTACTGAAAAATTTTCTATTCAATTTTTTGTTGAAACATTATAATTTTAGTTGAAATATTATTTCTTTCGTTGAAAATTCCATTTTTTATCTGACAATTTAACTAGTCCATTCTTGATCGAATACTTGCTTTTTTTTATTTTAAAATTCGTTTCTACAGATGAAAATTGAACAATTTTTTGACACTTTTTTTTCTTGAAAAATTTTCTTTTTAGTTATAAATTTATCTTCTTTATTGGCGAGTAATTCTTCTTTAAAAATTCATTAGTTTTAAATAAAAATTAATTTCTTTTGTTGAAAATTCGCATTTATTTGGGTTTAAAAATTAATGTTTTCAACTGCAAACTTCAGTATAAACTACATTGTTTAAGTTAAAAAATGTATTTTATAAAGTAATTTCTTAGGTTGAAAATTTAACTATTTTGTCGAAAATTTGGTTTTTATTTGTTAAAAATCCATTGTTTACTAAAAATATGACGAAGGCATGCAGCACTAAATTTGAAACATCTTAGAATCAGAAGTCTTGTCTCCTATATCTATTAACATAAAGTTCTATTATATTTGCCTCTTCGCAATACGCCTAATGGTTCTAAGGTAACTCGGGATTTCAAAACCTGAATAAATTTGAGGAGCAGCTAGATCGTCATTCGTGAGGTCGGGAGGGCTCGGGTTCCTGCTCGTACATTTTCGAATTTACAAAGGCTGGGCTTCGCAGCATTTAACAGAGCCGACTCACGGACACGCTACGTTTGAATGTTTCACTCCCAGATGGAAGAATGGCGGGGGCCGAAAAATCCCACGTTCTGGAGACACTGATCCCAGATTTGAAACGAGGTACATTCCAATCAGCCCTATGCATCGCCCCCACTTTTCTGTTTTCTTGCGATCCGGAGGGGAATTGTCGGTTCAACTAATCCAACAGATGGAGCCACAAAAAGTAGGTCTGTCTTTTTCATTGAATTGCATTAAGAAAAAGCAAAAATAATTAAAAACTTGATGCTGTTTGCAAATAAGCAAAAAAAAAGAGATGAAAAAATAACTAACTATTACTAATTATTGTAAAAAATAAAAAGTCATGAAAATATGTAATTTAATATGAATAAAATTTAATTTTGAGATACATTTTGAAAGCTGTTCGAACTTTATATTTTTGTGATTTATTTTGCTCATATTGTTGATTTTATTATTTGTTAAAGTTGAAAAAATTATTTTTTGTTAAAATTATTAATGCAGCTAATGAAAAAATTAATAATATTTAAGACCTCAATGACAAAAATATTTAAAACATATACATGATCAGAAGAATTAATAAAAAATATATGACGTATATTGTATATTGAGGGAATAATTTGGTGAAAAATCAATGAAAAGACTAATAAATGAGAAAGTGGATTTAATATTATTTAATATAATGTATCCATTTATATAAATTGAATCGAATATCATATATACATTTATACATTTTAATTATTAATTTGTTGCTTAATCTTGAAAGCTTTTTTCTCGCTGCATTCAACCCCTAAGAATTTTATTAAAAAAATTTAATTTAAAGGAGATTTTGAATTATATAGTTAATTATATTATTGCAAACCTCATTTATAAAATTAAAAGACTATAAACTATGAAACTCTATAAACAAACGTACAGTACTCATGACGGACAGCAGGAGGAAATTCACTTTTTTCGTTCAGCTTGACGTTCCGAACTTTTGTCTTCTCTGTTTGTTTATTAATAATTTTTCTACTCAAAGCATGGAAAAACTGAAATTGTGTACATAACAATTTTTACGCTTTGATAACTGATCAGGAAAACTTTATATTGTCTTAACTTAATGTTTAGGGAATCATAAAATACAAATAATTTGTTTATCATTCCATTTATTTGTTGCAAACAAATTGGATAAACAAATTAACAAATAGTCTTATTATCGGTAAAATTTGTTGGTGCTAAAAGTACTACACATTAATGTAGGAATGACATTTAATAACAAAAATAATTTAAAAGTTTATAATAACTATTGTTATAAACAATTCTTGTGGCAACATATTATAATTGCAGATTTTTCAAATTATTATTTCATTCAAGCGCCAGGAAGAACTCAGGTATTCCCTAAAACAATAAATATTTAATAATATTTGATAAAATATATTAATGTAAATTTTTGTAAATACATTAGATAAAGAAATACAAAATTTTGTTCCTTTCGCATAGAATTTTTTTTTACACTGGAAATATCTTAAGCTGTTAAGCGAATAACTGCTAGTCACAAAAATATTTGGGAAGTAAACAATAACCATTGCCACAAATAATTCTTGTGACAAAATAAGAGAGGCGACACTAAGACCAACCGCGGGCAGGCATCCAATAGATGAAGAGCGATGCTTTACGACCCGGAGAAACATCAACACCAAGGTTTCTCTCAAGCCTAAAGATCTGGCTGAAATGGATGACGAGCTTCGTGGACATTTTTCCGGTGAATCCGACCTCTGGGCTATCAATTATTGTGTGTATAATGCAACGAGAGCTTTGGCCGATGCGAACCGTAAAACAAAACCAACGGCTGATCATAAGATTAAAAGACGAATGCATCAACTTGCCATAAAGATAAGCTGGGCAAGACAGTATGCGTCCCGCATTCAATGTGTGAGTGACTACATCACATCTGGCAGGAATTTTACCGCCAAGGTTCGAAAGCTCGCGCGCAAACTCCGGACCCGTTATCACACACTTAACAAGTCAAAGCTGCTGACCATCAGGCAGTATATTGTTGAGAGAATACGGATACCATCTGACGCTAAGAGAAGTCTAGAGCGGAGGGAGAGATGGGTCAGAGATAATCAACAGTTTCTCTCTGACCCATCTCGACTCTTCCAAGACCCTCCAGTTAC
>NC_046661.1:63064471-63079876 GCF_010883055.1 Belonocnema kinseyi
CGTCGATAGATGCCCCAATAATGCATTTGTTTATTAGATTTGTTTCTAAAAAACCATAAAATTGATTTAAAAAGTTATGAATTTAGCGGAGATTGTCATGAAGTTCGCAACTGAAAAAACTGCCACTGAAAAAACCAAATTTTCTGTCGACAAATGTCAAAATAATGCATTTTTTATTAAATTTGTTTAAAAAATCATAAGATTGATCAACAAATGATGAATTTTACTAAAATTATCATAAATTTCTGATTTGAATAAAATGGACATAGAAAAATACGAATATTTCTGTCGAAAAATGCCTGATTACAGCATTTGTACATTAAACTTATTTATAATGTAAACAATTATAATCAGAAGAAAAATTTTTTACATCATATTGTTTCGATTCCAATTTCTTACCACATAACTTGAAAAAGTTTGTATTTATAGAAAATTGTAGAAATCCTTAAATAATGCTATTTTATGCAACTTAAGCGATTTCAACCATTATCCTATTATTGACGAGCCGCGGGAACGTCAAATAGAAAAAAGGTCGTTATTTCGTCATATTGGTTTATTTATGAAAAAATTGTCAACCTAATTGAAAAATCAGGCTGGACAACTCTCTTAGATATCTTATTAGCTTTTTTCCAATATCGTGCGCTATTTGGATTAAAATGTTGATTTTCTTTTTTTTTCGAAATTTTGTAAATGCTATAACTCTGTTAAATTTTGGTTTTATAAAAAAAAGTCATTGAGAGAAATCGTCTCAAAAATTTTCAAAATACGTTAACTTTTTGAATTTTCATCCAAAATGGCTGGCTTACGAACTTGACCTTTAGTTTTTGTTACTCAGAGAGTCTGCCAAAGGCCAATCGAATAGATTAAGATTTTCGAAAGTATCGTTTCCACAGCCTGACATACATACATACATACATACATACATACATACATACATACATGAATACATACATATTCGTAAAAACCTGTTTTTCGGATTCAGGGAGTCTCAAAACGTGGACATTTGACAAAAACGGGGAAGGGGAGTCAAATTTTACACAAATATAATACCCTCTCTTGATGAGAATGTAATAGGTGAAGGGAATTTTGTAGCTACATTTTGGAACATACGCCCTTATGAATATTTTAATTTGTCTTGTGCCGTTTCTCCAACAGTCAATTTCATGTTATTTCTTACGATTAAAACGAAAATCACGCGTTTTATCAAGAAATTATTTCAAAAATTTTTTTTTATTTTTTTGGGTTAAACAACCTTTCTCTTTTATCTTGAGTCATTTTACCAAAAATGTAATTTTTTTATTTTTAATGTTGTTATTCAAGATTAAAATAGAAACTACCAATCATATAAAAAAACCATGAATAAAAATTGTGAAATGTCCACATTTTGAGACCCCCTGAATCCGAAAAACAGGTTTTTACGAATGTGTTTCTCTTTGTGTGTGTGTGTGTTCATGTGTGCGTGTGGCTGTCTGTAGATTTTTAGTTTGTTAGCACGATAACTTTCGAAAGAATTGACGATTTAGATTGGCCTTTGGTATAATCTTTTAGTGTCAAAAAATAAAGGTCAAGTTCGTTAGCCAGCCATTTTGGGTGAAAATTCAAAAAGTTAGCGTATTTTGAAAATTTTTGATACCACTTTTCTTTTAATTAAAAAATTGTCTGTACGGATAAAAAAAGAGTTTTTGGTTTCGGACTGAAAGGCTTGCCGCACATTGGGAAGAAAAATGACTGGTTTGGTTTAGAATAACGTACAGCCCACAGATCTTTACCAATTTCGACAAAAAATGGGAAAAAAAGCTAATAAGGTATCTTATAGAGTTTTCCAGCCTGATTTTGGAACTAAGTTTTCAACTTTTTTATAAATAAACAAATATGAGGAAAGAATGGCCTTTTTCTAGTTGACGTTCCCGGTGTTCGTCAATAACAGGATAAGGATGGAAATCGCTTAAGTTGCATATAATAGCATTAGTTAAGGATATTACAATATTAGACAATATACAAAAAAATTGTTATCAACAAATTATTTGTTGAAAACATGTTTTCTACGATTTTCCATAAATACACATTTTTTCAAGTTATGCTGCAAGAAATGGGAATCGAAACAATATTATGTAAAAGAATTTCTTTTTTGATTAGAATTGTTTATATTATAAACAAATTTAATGTACAAATTCAGTAATCAGGCATTTTGCGGAAATTTATGATAATTTTACTGAAATTCATAATTTGTTGATTAATCTTCTGATTTTGTAAGCAAATCTAATAAAAAATGCATTATTTGGGCGTTTGTCGAGAGAAAAATTCGGTTTTTTCACTGGCAGTCTTTTCAGTTGGGAACTTTATGACAATATCAGCAAAATTCATAATTTTTTAATCAATTTTAAGATTTTTTAAAAATAAATTTAACAAACAAATGCATTATTCGGGTATCTGCGGAGGGTAAAATTAGTTTTTTTCGATTTCAGTCGTTTTAATTGGGAAGTAAACAAATGCCTGATTAATGCATTTGTTTATCTAATTTGTTTAAAAAAATAATAAAATTTATCAACTTATTATGCATGTTGCTGAAACTCTTATTAACTTTCCATCTGAAAAGACTGGCATTGAAGAAACCGAATTTTTCTGCCGACAAATACCCGAATAATGCATTTGTTTATTAAATTTGTTTGAAAGATCATAAGATTAATAAACAAATTATGAATTTTGCTGCAAATATCATAAAATTCCGAATTGAAAAAAATGTACACCGAAAAAAAAAATTTCTGTCGAAAAATGCCTGATAACTGCATATGTTCATAAAATTTCTCTTGCAATATAACTAGAAAATAGTATGATTATGGAAAATCATTAAAAAAATTTTTTAAAAGTAATTTGTTTATTTAACATTTCTTTCCTTAATAATATATATATATATCGCTTAATAATTGTGGTCTGTACGTTTTATTGAACTAACAATGGAATGTTTTACCCACTGTGGGCCGGAAATGTGAGAATGAGATCATATGAACTCCCATCTAACACAACGCTGCTGAAGGTTGTTTGAAATTCTCAGCATAAAACACTAATCAGCTATGACTCTTGGTTGAAACTAACTGCCTCCCACCCCCGCCCCAAGCTCTCGTTAATCGAATTTTTGTTGGTCACTGAGGTAGGGATTTAATTTAGAAGTTGAAAAAAGGTAAGGCTGGTGTTTCGATCGTATGTGCTACGTTTAAATCGTAAAAATAAAATTGGAAATGAGTAAATTCAATTTTTGGAAAACCGGCAGATGTTGCAGTAAAATATTTAATAACAAACTTTTTTAAAGAATGCGCATTTTTTTAAAAAGAGACAATGAAACTACGTCTGTTTTAATATCAATGCATGTTATGAATTGTAATAATATACATTTATGGAAATGATATACAAGTTGAGATACAAATTCGAGTGCGAAGCATGAGATACGTGATGAGAATCTATTCGTTACAGCCGAAGGAGCTTTAACAAAAAAAGTCACTATCACTAAATTACTGTTGTCCATGTTTTGACTTTAAGTTTAAAAAAATCTGCGCACAAGTGTAAGCAATATACAAAGACCGAGCGCGGAGCGCGAGATAAATATATTATCCAGAAAAAGCGCGAGAACCAAAAGTCGCGCCCCCTAGGCACGCTCAAACTTGCGAACCGCGCGCGCAGCGCTCTATGAGAATGTGCCCCCGAAGCGGGCGGATTTTTTGTTATAAATAAAAGAAAAACTACATGTCCTATAAAAAAGTGATTGATAACAAATTTGTAGATTTTTTTGGGTGCACAATGTTTGTCTTATCATTTTTCATACTATCTTGCATAGTTTGACCGCAAAATGCAGTTTATGATATTTGATTAGTTTTTGTGCGGTCAAAATTTGAGTTATCAATTATTCGAAAAAATTCAAAAAGTTGTCATAATAATCTTGTAGGGCTTTCGAAAATTAACATTTTACTTTTCAAGTACTATGAACAAGTGTACAGAGAATTTTTCAATCATGAAAAAATGTAGTCTCAAAAACTTTCAAAATACGCTCACTTTTAGAATTTTTATCCAAAATGGCTGACCAACGAACTTGGCATTTAGCTTAGGACACTAAAAGAGTGTATCAAAGGCCAATCTAATATATTATTTTGTTCAAAAGTTATCGTGCTCATAGACAGACAGACATATTCGTAAAAACCTGTTTTTCGGACTCAAAGGGTCTCAAAACGTAAATTTTTGACAAAAACTGGGAGGGGGGGGGGGTCAAATTTAACACAAATCGAATACCTTCTCTGATGAGAATGTATTAACATGAAAAAATAACAAATTATTAATTAAATTTTTAAAAACCCCACACACAAGATGAAAAAGAAATTAAATGACAAAAGCTGTGATTAGAATGTGCCCACGAATCGGGCAGATTTTCTTGTTTTCAACTGTTAATCATGATTTTCATGATTAGAGCCAAAACTATACATCCTATCAAAAAGTGATTGATAACAAATTTTGAGATCTTTTTTAAATGCAAAATTTTCGTTTCTTCATCTTTTACCGTATTTTTCATAGTTTGGCCGAAAAACGCAATTTTTGGATTTTTCATAATTTTGTATGCTGCCAAAATAATCAATCCTATAATAGTTACATTTTCAGATAAAGATAAATAATTTTTAATAACCCTGGAGGACTGAACGAACCGAATGCAGCCTCTACAAAGTACCTGTAAAGAACCCATTGGGCCCCCATTCGGTTCCTTTTAAAAAAAAACTAAGAAAAAAAAGCAAAATCAACTTTTAAATTGTTGAAATTCGGATTCTACGTTAAAATTTGCATTAGAAACTTACAGAGTAATCGCAATACTTTTCTTGCAGCGTTAAAAACTTTAAAAAATAAAATACCTGTCATTTACATGGGCCGAAGGCGTCTTCAAGTATTCGGGTTCTGTCACACCTCTGTCTGCCTGCCCGGCGCAGGCAGACAGCTGCCCGAGACCGTTCAAACCTTGGTTTTTCCTTCTGTGGAAAATCTTAAAATCGTCCGGGAATTTTAAATATTGCTAAATTTTGTAATGAAATAAACCAAGTTTTCATAGTTAAAATTGACGATTCTGATAATAAGTTTCATTTTTCTAATATAATGTAAAACTAAGAGATAAAATAGACAGCCCTTAATTGAATAATTCAGAAATTGTTAAGTTTTTACAGAAAAGTCGTTTTGTCAGTCGTAGTGTTTTTTAAAATTTTTATACGGTGTTGATGTCCTGTGTCGCGCAATCAAAGAAAATATTTTCTGTAAGTGAAATAAATAAGTTATTCTACTCTTGTACAATGTAAATACTGTTTTTAAGGTGAAATTTCAAATACGTACAGGAACCGTCAGCTTACAGCAAACTAACCTGCAAAATGCAATGTATATACATATATCTTGGTTTCAGGATTAGAAGAAACAAAGTTCTGTTTTATAATACAAACCGGTAAGAAGCCTGGCATTAAAAAGTATTAGAAAATTTGAGTCCCTAAGAATGCAGCTTCTGTCCTTAGTTTTTTAATTTTTATTAGGCGGCGAAAATTATAAGATTTCAATCCCTTTTAAAGCCGATCGGAGCTGTCAGACTTAACCTCGAATACATTAAAAACACAATTTTCATTTGAAGGAATATAACGCGTTCTAAAAGCATTTGTTCAAATATTATCAATTGAAAAAATATAAAATCATGATGAAAAATTGAAAAAATTATTTTTCACCAGAACCTTCTGTGTGAAAATTGATCCTGCCATCAGAAAATGACCGACGCTATGTTTTAAATAGCTTTTTTCCTGATTATTATTCGAAAAACAGTAAATATAGAAAAATTTGCTAAATTAGAAGCGATTAAAATTTGTCTAATACTTGGTTGCTTTGTGGTATTCAGCAAAATATTGTCAGCGCTAGGTACAGAAAGGGATTCAATTTGAGAGCTAACTTCAACTGCCGTGGATATTCAAAACGGGAAGACAAAAACCGGGATCCAGAAGTATTCAATATTTCTCACGTTACTACTGAATGAATGAAATTTTTTAATACTTTTTAATGCAAGCCTTTTTACTGGGAAAGTAATCCCAAATATATATATATTTTCGATCGCAAACATGGATTACTCATACAAAGGCGTAAGATATTCAATATTTCTCCCATTCCTCTAACGTACTCATTCGAATATTGTAAAAATATTTCCGTACATTATCCATTCTAGTCCATTAATTTTGCGCAAAGTTGACGATTCCTATACGAATTTGAAACTTCACCTTAAAAAAAATATTTACATTGTACAAGAGCATAAAAATTCATTTATTTTACTTACAGCAATATATTTTTTTGATTGCGCGACACAGGATATCAACACAACATATAGGAATAAAAAAACACTACGACTGACAAAATGACTTTTCTGGAAACACTTGACAATTTCCGAAATACTCAATTCAGGGCTGAGTATTTTATTTCTTATTTTTACATTATATTGTAAAAATTTAACTCATTATTATAATTGTCAATTTTAAATATAAAAAATTGGTTTATTTCAATTAAAAATATTTAACATTCTCGCACGATTTTAAGATTTTCCACTGACGGAAAAACCAAGGCGTGAACGGTCTCGAGCAGCTGTCTGCCTGCACCGGGCAGACAGGCAGAGATGTGATAGTCCCCATAATATTTATATCATTTATATTTTATACTTGAAATAACGTAACCTCAAAATATACGCATATAAAGAGGCGCCCGAAGTATTCATATCATGAGAATCGCCAGCAACGAAATCTGGAAATATTAAAATTCCAATATCTTGATTTTATTTTAAAGCAGATAGAGATATACATAGAACCGCCAAAGTGTTTCGACCGGAAATCGTGCACCTACGAGTTTTCAAATTTAGAAGAGGTGGAATGGGTTGCGCACGCAACCCAATCATGAACAGCGTTTCCTAATGTGTTCACACGGACATAGACCTGGCATTGCATTGGAGTGTACCTCGTTTCAAATCTGGGATCACTGACTAGCGCCAGTCGAATACATGGCGTGCGGTTTCCTTGTAGTACTTCCTCATTCTCACAAAACTAGAACCGGCACACACTGACGCGTTGCAATGTTGCAAAAGGCACTGGGCTATCCGGCAGCTAGCCGGCTAGTTCCGCACAGTTCCATGTGCGCAGAAAATGGCGGCGTAAAGCGAGAGTAAAAGAGACGGGCAGATCTATTTATCTCTTTTACTCTCAGAAATAAAAAAAATATAGATTCTCCATCTCTTTCACATCTATTATATTCTGCTTTGTGATTCTGTTGCGCTACACCTACAGGACGGCACCCTTATTGAAAAGGCAATTCATAGCTTTTATAAGCATTAAATAATAAATTTTGTTAATTTATAAATTAAACATTTTGTTCCCCCACTGGGTAGTCATGTTGTGCGCATGTACACGTCGCAAAATTTCGTCACCGTCATACAGTCTTCAGTGAGAGGCAATAAATTTGTAGAGAAAGCTTCACATCCCAATACACATAAATGACCTTGGCGTAATAAAGCTTTAAATACGAAGATTCATGCGGATCGGACCATTTTAGATACTTTGGTCAATTTCCCTATCGAAAAGTATCGCTTTTCATCTTGGTCTAAGATCAGTTCGCTGTATTTTATCTGAAACATGTTGCAGGGATATTATAAAACATCTGAGATTTCTATCTAAGTAATTTTGGTCTTTCGACTTAATTCAGCCTGTAAGTACGATGTAATTTATTGATATTATAGGTGAAAATTGTATTGACAAACTTTCAAGAATGTAGTAAACACAGTTTCCTTCCATGTAGAATTAAATAAGTATCTAAAGTACCGAAATGTATATTTAAATGAAATCCGGATACCCAGAACAACGCCTGAATTTATATTGGACTTTAGAAAGAAATAATAGCCAAAAGCTATTTTTCACAGATACAAAAATCACCGAATGTTTTTAAATATGCCCGTAACACGTTTCACATAATACCGTGGAAATACACTCTATTATTGGTATTTTTATTATATTAATAGATTGTGTCAGTCCACTAAGTTTCCTCCGAAACGTTTTCTGGAGAATATTAAAAAATCCCCAAGACATTGCGATCCGTTTTTTTATTATTGAAAATAGATCTTCTAGGTGGAATATTAAAAATGTTAAACTCAATATCGGAGTTAGGATGAAAAATAGAACACAACTAAACGGCTTGATAGTGACAGTGTTGAATGGGTCGTCCCGTCACCGTTTAAATTTAACTTAGCGTCCTTGTGTTGCTATGGTAACCAGCATGGCTGCGGAGCTGGTATGCTTAATTACGACGAAAATTGAACGTTCTTTGGCTAGACCTCCTTCTTTTGGCTAGACCACTGCGTACAGTCCCATGTTAAATAATATGAACTTAGTAAAGTAACGGAGTGGCGCCATCTATTGGAGATAGAACAAACTACATTTCTAATCCGTCAACCCCTTAGCCCCGCTCCTCCTATACAATGCTAATTATAATATATTTTTTTTTTAGATTTACAGGAAGAATAATTTACGTAAACAAACCATTTTATGCAATATAAAAAAAAACATAAAATAGAGCATGATAAAAAATTCATAGAGATTTCTTGATATTGCATGAAATGGTTTGCTTGTGCAAATTATTCTTAACATAATTCTAAATGAAAAAAATATTTAAAAAGAGACATTAGGCCCAGCACTTGAGTATCACTCCGAAGAGATTGGTCTCTTTTTCAATTAAAAAATAAAAATAATGTAAATTTGTTTCAAACAGAAAATGTAAATAATTTGGAGACCTGATTAATATAACCACTCACTCGTTATTTACATATCTGTCATAATTCTATCAAAGCTGCCAGCTCGTGTATGAAATTTACCCCCACCATACCTACTGTGTGGGAGCCGCAAAACAGTAGGTGCATGAATACCACTGTGAGTTCGTTTGTAAACCCAAAATGCAAGATTCGACTTCGGTTTTCTGCTGTACAATTATAGCCGATCTGAAAGCTTAGGAAGACTTCGGTCAAAGATATTATAAACGTAGATGCGGTGCGGGCTTAGTTACTCGCGATAAATATAGACGGCGCGTCCGGCGAAAATTGTCAGTTCCCCTGTACCCACCGCTCCCCGGCTATAGCACTCGCCGACAACAGCCACTTGGAGCACTGTATGCAACTCTCAGTAGGCCCCTCGAGGCGCACTAATGGTTACTTAGCTCGGACAAGAACCATTTGGATTGAAAGTAAATTTAATAAATTACCAATTAAAAAATTTTTACATTTATAAGTTATAACTTTTCAAAACATGGTTATTTAAATAAATACCACAAATAAAAGTCGATGAATAATTTATATTACGGTTTCATTTATTTCCCAATATTTCTAAAATTATTACTTATAATTTTCATTCTATATATTGTCTATATGTAGTTCTTTAATGTTATTTTTTGTTTATTTTTATTTTTATGGTCTGCAATTTCTATGGATTTTTTAGACACTTATAAAAATATAATTATAATTCCAAGTGATATGAAAATTGTTCTTTCGGTTTTTAGAAGTTAAGATGGCAGTTCCAAGCCAGATTGCGTTTCGCATTGGCAAACAAAATTAGACGAGCAGAATTTCACTGTCATATTCATAAAAAATATCATGTTCCATAAAATATATTTTAAAATAAACTTTAAATCATCATAATTACTACAGCTTACTCGAAATATATGTAATTCAAATTATTTTTTAAGTTTTCCAGAACTTTTAAATATATTTATAATGATTCCCATTTTATCGTAAAATTTATGTAAAATTCTGCAAAAAAATGCCTCAAAATCATCCACACTTTTTTACAATCTTATCAATTTTTTAAAATGTTTGAAATATTTTCGATACTGTAAACTTCTCGAAATTATCGAATTTGAAAATTCCCTAATAATAAAACTGCAGGCCGAATGCTGTCTAATGATAAAATATACAAACTAGAAAATTCCCGAATTGCAGAAATTGAGAAAACAGTTTTGTGGTCTATATTATTTATTTATTGCAAATACAATGATCAAATATTTTTATTATAGAAATTTTGTTTAATGTTTAATTTTGATAAATTATTGTTTTAATTAAAAATAACAATAATCGTAATTTCATTTTTGCGAGAGTTTTCTGTAATGTACAAAAATACAATGCACATTTTCAAACATCGCTTTTATTCAAAAATTTTTCTTTGGTATATGTATTTTATTATTTTATTTAAAAAAATATTTGTTAAACTATTTTTTAATTGTTCAAATTAGGAAGTTGTCTAGCCCGGATATTGTATAATTCGGACATTTTTTGTCGGCAATTCTCAAATTCTGTAAGATTGTAAATTGTCGAGAATTTTTCAATTCGGAACTCTTATATTTCGAAAATGTTATAATTTCGGAATTTTTACAGTGATGCGAGAATTTTATTTTTCGGAAAAAGCGACTGAAAAATCCCGAAAAATAAAATTCCCGACACTGTAAAATTCTTAAATTGAAAGATAACCAAAGAATAAAATTCCCGAAATTATAAAAGTTGAATTGGAGAATTCACGAAAAATAAAATAAATAAAATTCCGGACAATAAGATATTACCGAATTTAAAAAATCCCTAAAGAAAATGACTGAATTATAAAACATTCGAACTAGAAAATTCATGAATTTAAACAATTCAAAAAAATTTTTATTAAATATTATTTATTTATTAAAAATACAATAATCGAATATATATTTCTGTATGAAAAACTTTGAGAATGTGCATAGTATTTGAAAAAAATATTTAAAAGCTCTGAAAAATCGAATTTTTTTATTAATAAAAAAATAATAAAAATAAATTTTGATATAAATCGTTTTTCAATTGAATCCTGCAAAGTTTGTTTCAAAAATGCTCTTATGTAGGCACGAAGAAAATTTGGGCAGAAAATTTTTTTCTTTCAAAGCGCACGTGTTTTTTAATGTATTTTTTAATACAATTTTTATAAAATTATTATTCAGGTGCCGGAGATTTCATTTTCTGTATACAGGATAACTTTCGAAAGACTGGTCGGATTGAATTGGGCTTTGACAAATTTTTATGATAAAATCAAACTTACCAAAGTTAAAGGATTTAAAAAATTTTAAAAACCAAACGAAAATGGACATTTGAAGCAAAAAAAGCTTCATATGGAAAAAGTTAAGAGGCGAAAAACGCTAATTTTTCAATGCCCCATGATTATTTTTCACATTCTCATCCATAATGAGAAGAGTTTTATAGGAAAAATGACTTCCACAAATTTCATGAAATTTCGACGTTTTGAGGCTCCTTGAGTCAGAAAAACAAGTTTTTACGTCGGTATCTGTGTGTCTCTCTGGCGTCTACGTCGACGTTGTTATTGATGTTGTGGTTGTCTGTATATCGGATAACTTTCGAAAAAATAGTCGGATTGGATTTGTGCTTTGACACACAGTTTTTTCATTCAAAGAATTGTATGTAAAAACTGTACTATTTTTATTTTTATAAAAAATATTTTTCTTCAATTAAATTGTTACAATAAAAGTGTTTCGAAGAGATTTTTGAAAAATCTTTCGGGGAATAAAATTAGTATTTATAGGTCGACAAAGGTTTGTTTTCTTTACCAAATTTGGCTTTCGTCTAAATTTTTCCAGTTGTTTTTACTATAGTACAATTTACGTTTGTATCTCGGGCGAAGAAATCCATTCTATTGTTTGACCAATATTTTTTGTAGGTCAATATTTTTCATAGAAAATTACCCCGAGTGACTTTCGATTATAATTTTATAAACGTGAAAAACCCACATTTCAATGTTTTCTATGAAAAACACAATCCCTGAGTGACAGAACAAAATTGGAAACAATAAGAGTCAATTTATTCAGGAACAACATTTTTTAACGAAAATTACCTTGAGTGAACTTTTAATATATATTTGTTATTTTTTACAAAAATGAAGCGTTATTTTCTTGATACAAAAAATAATAATAATAATTTGTTTTGATGACAAATGATCAAAAAATTAATAAAACTTGAAGTTGTACGATTTTAATTTGTAACTAAATAATTTGAAATGTTTCAATTTAAAATTATCGAACACTTTCCATTCAAAAATTCTGATGACATATTTTAATAGCTTTAAATTTGAAATTATTCAATATACTGAAGACTACAAATTTAAAATGTCTCAACTATTAAAGCTTTAAATATTTTTAAAATTGCTGTTATGGAGACTAAATAACACTTATTCTTTTATCAAGAAATCACAATCAAAATTGTTTAAAAAAGTTTTTAAAAGAGTTTTGAAAACCTTAAAAAAGGTCAGAGGTTTTAATAGTTCAATACATATGATAGAAACTCTATAAATTTGTAATTAGTCTATACTATTTCATATTTCAGCTGCAATTATTCAAATTTAGAAGTTATAAATTACCATTGTGAAAAATAAATAAAATGTTTTAATTAATTGATATTTAAAACAAAAAACATCTAAATGCAGCTGCAAACATTGAATTTTAAATGCGTTGAATTCAAGGTATATTTTAAAAAGAAAACTGAAAGCAGAGGATGGACTTTAAAAAAAAAGCGGAAGAAAGTGACTCGCTGGATTGCAAATGAACATGGAAAATTGTGTATTTTCGCATTTTTAAATTTTAAATCAAACTTTTTCGCGTTGTAACATTTTCGAATCCCATAATGTTATTTTTTACCTAACCTATAACTAATAACGAAATCTCTGAAAATTCAAACTATAAGGCTGTATTCTGAAAATGAAGCATATTCAACTTTAAAATTAATGTTCTTAAACTGAAGGCCTAAAAATTTGCAAATTTTTTTTACCAGTGACTGAAACAGATTAGAAAAAAATCGCTAAGACCTAAGAATAAAAATTGGATGTACAGCGAATTTTTAATTTTTAATTCAGATTATCTTTAACTTTGTAATATCAAAAATTTCCATGCACAATTTTTTTATTAATACTGTAGGAAAAAATCAACAAGATCGAGTGCCGAAATTATAATTAGAGCAATTTTTCTGTAATTATATGGGGACGGCTAAAATATCCCGAAAAATATAATTCCCAACTCGGTAAAACTCTCTGTCGCGAATAATAAAATTGCAAAAGTAATAAAATTCCTGAACAGTTTATACTATTAACGAGTTTGAAAATTCCCAAATAATAAAACGCCCCAAATAAAATTGTTTCTTAATCAATATTTATTTATTAAAAAAACACGTGTTTTTTAATCAACATTTCTATATTTAGGAAGAACTTTTGTGATTTAAAAAATACCATATACATTTTCAACCAAAATATCTTATCCAGAAATATATTTCGTTTTAATTATTTTAATTTTAAATTTAAATAATAATGTTTAAACACTTCAAACGTGAAAAAAGTTGTTTCTTCAGTATATATATTTGATTATTTCAATTAAAAAAATATATTTGTCGAACAAAAATGTTTCAGCAATTGTTTATCTCGAAATTTCTTTCTTTAATAGTTTTTTTTTAAATTAAAAATATGATTTTTCAAGAAATTTTTTAATTAAAAAAAAAAGACTGTACCGAAAACCTAGATCAGGCTTCAGATCTGAAAAAATGCAGTGATATGCTTACATGTCAAACTTTTCAAACCTCAAAAAATCTTTCTACTGCTTTACCGTCATATTTTACGAAGAATGAGAAAACAATAATTCGACTTCGTAGTACGGTGAGGGCAGCACCTCGATAGGGCAGAAAATGTAATGCCCTATATATACATAGTTCCCCACTCTGACGCCCTGTACCGCATCTACGTTTATAATATCTTTGCTTCGGTGGTCTTATATTTATATCTCGATCCCCATTTGAAAGAAATGGAAGAAATTGGCGTATTTAATGGTTTGCGTGATTCTTCATTTCATGCATGAGTCAATTTTGAGATTATGTTTTTTCAGGTGTATATAGTATAAATATTATCACTATTTTACATATTATTAATGTTAATATTATAATTATAACATTTAACATTAATTTTAATTGATAGTTGACTAACTTTTTATAGAAATAGTTAAATTTTCAAATAAAACAATTAGTTTTCTGCAAAGAAAATTTGTTAACTTTGTTTTAAACAAAACATTAAAAATTTTATCCAAAAGGTTGCATTGTATAACAAAAAAAGGCATTTTTAATTAAATACATGAACTTTGCACAAAAGAAATATTTCCCACCAAGTATAATTTTCTTGTAGTTGAAAGAAATTAATTTTTAAACAAAACAAAAAAGAATTCGGCAAGATAGTTAAATTTTCAGAAAGAAAATTTTTAAATCTCTTGAAATTTTGCAAAGCTCTTGAAAACTCCTTGAAATTTTAGAAATACCCTAAAATATTTTAAATCCTTTAAAATCTCTTACTAAATTATTGAAATCATTTGAAAATTCTTTGGAATCTAGAAAAGTATTCTAAGATGTATCAAATCCTTTAAAATCTCATATTAAATTACTGTAATTAATTAAAAATTCTTTGGCATCTTTTAAAACTCCCTCAAATATTTAAAATCCTTACAAATCTTTTAAAATCTCTTGAAATTTTTTAAAGCTCTTGAAAATATCTTAAAATTTAAAAAGTAACATGAAATATTTCAAATCCTGTAAAATCTCATACAAAACTATTAAAATCACTTAAAAATTCATTTAAATCTATAAAAGTATCGTAATATATATGAACTCCTTTAAAAGCTTTTGAAATCTCTTAAAAATTCCTTGAAAACTTAAAAATACCCTAAAAAAATATACATATAATTTTATAATTGTGTACAAAATTCGTTTTAGAAATAGTTAAGCTTTAACTAGGGTAATTAATATTAAAACTTTAATTTAATAGTTTAACTAATCTAGAAACAGTTAAATTTTTAATGTTTTAAAAATTTCAGTCTAAAATAATTGCATTTAGAGATTGTCTAATTGAAAAACATACATTTAAATTTTGAACGCATTCAATTTATTTATGATTATTAACTTTTTATAAATAAACTTCCAAGTTTGCAATTCTAAATTTGAAGACTTGAATCCCATCGAGTTGAAAATTATTCATATTTCATAGTTAAAAATGTTTGAAAATAAAATTTCGAAAGTTAGGAATTATTATTGATTTTATTTTCAAAACTCTAATCTACAAAAATTTCAATATTTAACCTTTTGAAACTTTTCTCTTTTTTAAATAGAAATCCTAAAAGAAAGTCCTAGGCATTTCAAAAGATTTTGAAGGATTTGAAGAATTTTAAAGATTCCAAGGGATTTACTTATTCGTAGGGTAATGAAAATAACAGAAACAAAGATTTGGGAAGTCCAAAGTGGGTTTATGCCAGGAAGGTCATGTACGGATCAAATATTTAGCTTAC
>NC_046661.1:63079976-63094925 GCF_010883055.1 Belonocnema kinseyi
AAAAATCTCTATCCCATCCACACACTACTCCTTTCCCCTGCCGAGTGAGTCACGCCTACCCCGAAAGGGAAATGGCTTAATGGTGTAATAATAATAATAACAGTAATTTAATATGATATTTTGAAGGATTTGAAATATTTCAGGGAATTTTCAAATTTTCAAGGAATTTTCATGAGCTTTAAAAAATTTCAAAAGGTTTTTAAATAGTTGTGAATGTTCTAAAAAATGTCAAGTAATTTTCAATTTATTTTTATAATTTCAAAGAATTTTAGCAGAGTTATTTTAAAAAATTCTAAAGTACTTCAGAAATCTTTAAAAGGTGTTTAGGTGTTTGAAAAGATTTTGAAGATTTCGAAATACTTGAGAGTATTTAAAAAGGTTCCAAAGAATTTTTAATTGATTACAGTAATTTAATATGAGATTTTAAAGGATTCGAAATATTTCAGGGTATTTTTAAAATTTCAAGGAATTTTCAAGAGCTTTAACCAATTTTAAGGGATTTCTACAGATTTTTAAGCATTTTAAATATTTCAGGATGTTTTAAAAGATGTCAAGGAATTTTCATCCTATTTTTCTAATTTTAAGGAATTTCAAATAATTTTAAAGTAGTTTAAAAATCTTTTAAAAAAAAGGTCAAGGTATCTCAAAATATTCGGAAGGTATTGCAATATTTGAGAGTGTTTAAAAATGTTCCAAGGAATTTTCAATTGATTACGGTGATTTAATATTAGATTTTGAAAGATTTAATATATTTTATGATATTTTAATAGATTGCAAGGAATTTTTAATTGATTTCAATAATGCAGTATGATATTATAAAAGAATTGAAATATTTTAGGATATTTTTAAATTTTCAAGGAATTTTCAAGAGATTTCAAAATATTTTAAAGAATTTTAAATATTTGTGGATGTTTAAAAATATTTCACTGAATTTTTAATTCATTTTTATAAATTAAAGAAATTTCAAAGAATTTTAATAATAATAGCAAGGTTTTTTAAAAAATTCCAAAGTACGAGGTATCTTCAAAAAATAAGGTGACTTTATGGTTTTCTCAAAAAATATTCATTTATTCCTCAATATTTATGTTGTCCCCTTCAAAGTAATCCCCCTCAGATATAAGACACTTGTGCCAACGCTTTTTCTAATCATCGAAGCACTTCTGATAATCATTTTGTGGTATAGCCTTGAGTTCTTTCAGCGGTGCAGTTTTTATCTCCTCAATCGTTGAAAATCGATGTCCTTTCATGGGTCTCTTTAGTTTTGGGAAAAGAAAAAAGTCACTGGGGGCCAAATCCGGTAAATATCATTATTGACTCCATTCAACATCTCCTGAGCGATGGCCATGCGTTGGATCTTTTGATCAAAATTAAGCAGTTTTGGAACAAATTTGGCTGACACACGTCTCATGCTCAAAACGTCCGAAAAGATAGCATGACATGAGCCAACCGATATGCCAACATCTTCAGCAACTTCTCTGATGGAAATTCGGCGATTTTTCAACACCATTTCTTCCACTGCTTGAACGTTTTCATCTGTTGTTGACGTGCTGGGATGTCCAGGGCGAGGTTCGCCTTCGACATCCTCTCGGCCTTCTTGGAACAGCTTGTACCACTTATAGACATTTTTCTTACTCAGAGTAGACTCACCGTATGCAAACATGTATGTCAACACCGTATGTCAACATTTCAAGAGTTTTAGAGTACTGGATTTCATTTTTTCACGCAAAATTTAATGCAAACTCTTTGCTCCATTTTTTTCGAAAGAAGAAAATCGCCAAGCACACCAAACCCTTCTAATCTTTTACGCCTCTGCCAGAAAAACAACACGAGCTATATAGTCAAAATTGTGAACATATGATCGTGACGAGTGTACCAACACAACAAAACAAAAAATTTAAAACTTGAATGTACGTAGCCCGCGAGAATTGAGAAGTCACCTTACTTTTTGAACACGCCTCGTATAATAAAAAACTTTAAAAGATGTCAAGGTTTTTCAAAAGATTTTCAAGGTTTCGAAATATTTGAGAGTATTTTAAAAGGTTCCAAGGAATTTTCAATTGATTACAGTAGTTTAATATGAGATTTTAAAGGATTTGATCAATCTTAGGATATTTTACTAGATTCCAAGGTGTTTTCAATTGATTTCGAAAATTTAGTATGAGATTTTAAAGGATTTAAAATCTTTTATGGTATTTTTAAAACTTCAAGGAATTTTCAAGAGCTTTGCAAAATTTCAAGAGATTTTAAAGGATTTTAAATATTTTAGGCTCTTTTAAAACATTTCAATTATTTTCAATAATTTAAAGCAATTTCAAAGAATTTTAACTATTTTTTTCAATTTTTCTGGTTGAAACTGGTACTGCTTTGTTAAAAATTTAGTTTTCTTTTGGTTGATGATTTATCAATTTAGTTGAAAAAATTTGTTTTCTGAAAATTTAACTATTTTGTAGAATTTCTTGTTTGGTTTTGTTTAAAAATAAATTTCTTCAAACTACAAGAAAATTTTACTTCACGGAAAATAAATTTCTTGTGTGCAAAGTTTATGTATTTGATTAAAAATGCCTTTTTTTCTTATACAATTCAGCCTTTTGGATAAAAATTTAACTTTTTGTTTAAAAATTTAAATATTTTGTTTTAAAAAAATTTAGCTAATTAAAAATTTTTTTTTATAATTATAATATTAACATTAATAATATGTATAATAGTAATAATAGCCATACTATATAGACTTGAAAAACATAACCTCAAAATTGACTCATGCATGAAATGAAGAATCACGCGAAACATTAGATTCGCCAATTTCTTCCATTTCTTTCAAATGGGGATCGAGATATAAATAGAAGACCACCGATGTCTTCGGAAGCTTTCAGATCGGCAATCATCGTACAGCAGAAAACCGAAGTCGAATCGTGCGTTTTCGGCTTACACACGAACTCACAGTGGTAATCATGCACCTTCTGTTTTGCGGCTCCCAAACGGTAGGTATGGTGGGGGTAACTTTCATCTACGATCTGGCAGCTCTGGTTTCCATATTCCTGATATTCCCCTTCTACCACACAAGCATCAACACAGACGTCACCTAGGGGAGATAGAAATCACTAAAACTCGTTCACATTTTAGCTGTAAGACTGTACCTAGTGTTGGCTAGACCCCCAGCATCGAAGCACAGCTTTTCCGCAGCGTTGGTAACGTATAATACTCCACGTATTATACGTGGTTTTCTACGCGTATATTACATCTCTAATTTTCTACATAATTTGACGTATATTACGTCCGAATGGAAAATTTCAGTGCGCATGCGTCAATTTCGAAAAATAGATTATATTATAATCCATTTTTCTTGATGTAGTTCGTGGTTGCAGTGATCGTTTTTTTATATTTCATTGCAGTAAATTGTAAAAGAAATTTTTCGATGGAGTAGGCCTAAACGAAAACTGTTGAACCATTTTTCCTACAAATTCATATAAGTCGAGAAGGAATAAATGCTGCTTTGTGCATGATTTAGGATAAAGTAATTTACAATACTACAGAATCTAGAATTCTAGACAAATTTGCCGTGTTTTCTGTTTATCGATTCGTGTTATATTATATTATTCGCCTCGTAAATATCTCGCAAAATACCAATTTTTAAAAATTCTTTAAATTTAAATAAATGTTAAAGCAGTTTGAGGTTGTGATTAGAAAAACAATATTATGCATAATAATTATTATCAAAGGAATCAAACGACTCTGCGACAGGTTGATGTCCTTTCTTCCGCTCGAAAAAAAGGTTTCAATGGGATTACATTATGATGTTGTATTCAACAACAACTCACAGGTATTATACTTTCAAACATTTGAAAGCTTATAAAATCTTAGAGGCTTTGAAGTTTTACGAAGCCGGTTTTGAAAAAGTGGAGTACAAGAAGATTGATGACAATTTTTTAGTTTGTGGAGAGTACAGTAATGGCACGTTCATTTTTCATTGCCTGCATAGATTTATTTATATCAAAGTATATTTGAACTCTACAGAGGCAGAGTTGAATTCGTAGAATTAAAATTTCAAAATTTACATTCCGCATGAAGGAGTTAAAACAACTTATTACACATATTTTGTAAACTTATTAGAAGGAATTAAATAAAATAAAAATATGACCACTTCTGTGGAATAAAAAATATCTCTGTAAGGTGCGTTACCGGTACAATTAGAAGGAATGAAATATATTGAAAACACGTTCTCTTTGGGAGAATAGATAACCGTGTGGCGGTCGCTATGGAAATAGAAGTGAATTAGTTTAGGAGGTATCTTATTTTAATTGTGGCATTTTAGACAGATGGAAAAATCGCGCATTCAAAATAATAGAGTAATCTTCACTTTTGCGCTGACATCTGAAAATATTAATTTTTCTCTATTCTACGATTATTACCGGCTTGACTTATATGTATTTTGTCATGCTAAGTAGTTACAAACTCTTAAAAATTTATCAAGAAAATGGTTTATTTATATAATTATTGTGAAAAAGACAGTGGATTATTCTAATAGTGCTTTTCTTTTTTTATCGAATCATTTCCATTAATTATGTCGATGTTTATCGCTCCGGTGTGAAAATCAGGTTATCAAAGTGGACTCAGAGAACACCTGAATATCTCGTATAAAAAAGTTAGAAGCTTATTAATAATTATGAAAGATCTGAGGAGAAATGGTTTGGGGTTTAATTTAAAAGAATAATTGTAAGTTTTTAAGATTTTAAAATGTGGTTTAAAAAGATATGAAAGATTTGAGACCATTTTAAAAATTTTTTTAATATTTACAAAGTGGTTAGGTAAACTGACTTTTGTCAGGGTGTAAAAATACTTCCTAACATTCATGGAAATTTTTTAAATGATTGTTTTGTAAGGAATTTCCAGAGAAAATAAAAAAAGATCACAAATTGTTTTGAATTATTTCCTAAGAAATTGTTAAAATTGCGAAAGATTTTAAAGCATAATTTAAGAAAAAATTTGAGTAAGGTTAAGATATATTCACAAGTTTTAAAACGATTAAAAAATAATTAAAACTTGTAAAAATTTTTAAAGAATTTTGTAAAGTTTCACGAAAATGAAAGACATTTTTTCAGGTCCCTAAGAAAAATTAAAATCAATTTTATTTCGAAAAATCAATTTGAAGAGATTGTTTAAAAATATTTTAGAAGGCTTCAAAAATAGTCAAAGAAGATTCGGTAAGATTTTAAGGAAATTTTTTAAATTTTGCAGAATAAATACAAAAACATGCGAGAAAAATTTGAATAATTTTTAGATATTAGAAGATTTAGAAGGTCTGGCAAGATTGAAATTTTTTTTTTATATGCGTGTGAAAATTTTAAATTATTTATTTTGAAAAATGAGCTTTAAGAGAAAATTTAAGAAGATTTGTAAACATTACAAACGATTTCCTATAATTTTTAAAAATAGTTTAGAAGATTTTAAAGCAAAATTTCTCAATTGAGTAAGATTGCAAAGCCCTCATAGCAATAGGATATACCGGGATATCCCATTTGATTCCATTTTTCCCAGGTTGACCCACGGATATCCCAGGGATAACACGTCGGACATTTGAATATCCCGTAAACGTCTCAGGATTACCCTGGATATCCAATTTTCCGCCTTGCGGGATATCCGGCGGGTTATCCCTGGGATATCCTTGTGGCAACCTAGCAGATAAATGGGATCAAATGGGGTATCCCGGTATATCCTATTGTAAACGTCCAGGGACGTCAACCGCGAGTACGTTCAGTACTAGTTTGAGCAAATACAGTTAATTGTACTTCCCCTAGGGATAGAAATCTCTGAGTATATTTTAAAGATTCTCTAGGGTCAGAGAAGCTCAGATAAATTCTCCGCAGGCACTCAGGTAGATATATTTTAAGGTCCAGGTAGTTCTTTTAAATGTTTTAAAGGCTTTAAAATGTCCTTTCCGGAAATGAAATAGCAATAGGATCATAAATAACAAGCAGAGAGTCTGAAATTGAAATAAGAATTCGATCATAAATAACAAGCAGAGAGGATATATCAATAGAGTAGCTGACACTCAAGGGTCCTTTGTTAAGCTTTCGGATTAAAATTTTGAAGTAAATTTTTTTAAATTTCATAGTTAACAGCCTAAAACATAATAATTCGGAATCTACGGGTTTCGATGATTTCAGATATCTAACTTTTTTTTTTAAATGCTTGAAATTGGAATTAATAAAACGTTTCTCGTAAATGGAAGGAGATACGCCAAAAAAGACAACATTTTTTTATTTAATTTGAAAATCATATATTAGTATATAATTTATAAATATAAATAAATATATTTATATAATTTCATAATTAAGTAGTAAGTGACGAATAAAAAAGGAACATTATATTACCGTCGCACCACTGTGAAAAGGACCACTAATAGAACCTTGAAAAGTACCCAAACCTCTCAGACTATCTCATAGACTTAATCATTCAAATCGACTCTTCTTATAGGTTCAAATGGGCCAGACTATTTCGCTTATGAATACTCAGAGATTTCTATCGGTAGGGTTCTAATTATCACGATTTAATTACTATTAATTAAGGAATTTTTAGAAGAGGAAATATTCTTGATTGTATGGGAACGACTTAAAATATATAGCATTGATTTTTGAAACATTCTTAATGGTTTTTTGGCCCTTTTAAATTGCCATGAATCTATTTTGAACGATCTAAGTATCTTGGAATTGGAGCGATTGGAATGAAACACTAAAGAGCTGTGCGTCGATGATGAGGGAAGTCAATGTTCGGGAGCCCAGTGCTCTTGCAACTACTCGTGTATTTTTGGGTTTTGTAAACCCACGTGTCCAAATAAAAATACACAGGACTCTCTAAGCGGGGCCAAACTTTTTTTAGTGAAATAATTTTGTGGTAATTTGTTGGTTCTTATGTGGTGATTTTTAATATTTGGTGGTCAAAATTGAAAAAGCTTTAGTACTTTCCAGGTTGGCGCGCTAACTTCACGCTCACACGCCACACGTTTATATTTAATAACAATTCCTTATGAAATATTTTGGTGGTCACTTGTTTGTCATTAGGTGGTTAATTTTAATGAGCCCCCTGCCTCGACTGTGTATGTGTATGTAGTAGTAGTTTTCTTACGATCCGGAGGGGAAATGTCGTTCAAACTGAGCCAACAGATGGTACCACAAAAGGTAGGTCTCTCTTTTTCATTGATGTGCATTAAGAAAAAGCAAAAATAATTTAAAACTTGATGCTGTTTGCAAATAAACAAAAAGAATATATGAAAAAATAAGAGTAACCATTACTAATTATTTCAAAAAAGAAAAAGTCATGAAAATATGTAGTTTAATCTGAATAAAATTTTATTTTGAGATACATTTTGAAAACAGTGCGACCTTTATGTTTTTGTGATTTATTTTGCTCATATTATTGATTTTATTATTTGTTAAAGTAAAACAAAATTATTTATTGTTGTAATTATTAATGCAGGTAATTAAAAAATTAACAATATTTAAGACCTCAATGATAAAAATATTTAAAACATATGCATGCTCAGAAGAATTAATGAAAAATATATTACTTATATCCAATATAAATATAATAATAATTAAAATATGTGAAAAAAAGTCAATGACACGAATGATAAATGAGAAAATAGATTTAATATAATGTATATATATATATATATTTTTTTTTTAAATTGAGCCCAACATCATATATACATTTATACAGTTTAATAATTTACTTGTTTCTTAATTTCAAAAGCTTTTTTGTCGCTGCATTCAGCCCCTAATAATTTTATTTAAAAATTTAAATTTAAAGGAGATTTTTAATTAAATAGTTAATTATATTATTGCAAACCTTATTTCTAAAATAAACAGACTATAAGCTATTAAAATCTATAAACAAACGTACTGTACTCATGACGCACAGTTGGAAGAAATGCAATTTTTCATTCCAAAATGTCCAGAGCCTTCAATTTTCTTGCGATTTTGAATTTTTCTGTTTTAAATTAAAGATCATTATATTCTACAGATCTTGATTCTCCGAAATTTTGTCTCCCATTAATGTAGGAATGACATTTAATAAAAAAATAATTTAAAAGTTTATAATAACCACTGTGATAAACAATTTTTGTGTCAAAATATTAGAATTTTAGATTTGTCAAATTATAATTTCCTTCAATGTCCAGAACGACTTCAGGTATTCCTTAAAATAATAAATATTTAATAATATTTGATAAAATATAACAATTTAAATTTTCGTAAACAAATTATATAAACAAATTTAAAATGTTTACCCTTTCGCAAAGAAATGTTTGATGCACTGGAAATGTTTTAAGCTATTGGGCGAATGACTGCTAGTCACAAAAATATTAGAAGAGTTAACAATAACCTCTGTTGTTAACAATTCTTGTGACAAAATATTTAAACTTAAGGTTTTATCAAATTTAAATTTTCTTTGAATTCCAAGTCGGTGGGTTATTGTCAAAATATTTTGTATTGAGTGAATCTTAGCATGCAGTGTTATGATTCATTTCCAATCTATTACGACTGAAAACCCAACTTTTTCTAAGTGAAAATGCCAACATTGGGAAAATTTTATTAAATTGTTTATAAACACGTATTTTGTCACAAGAATTATTTGTGGCAATGGTTATTGTTTACTTCCCAAATATTTTTGTGACTAGCAGTTATTCGCTTAACAGCTTAAAATATTTCCAGTGATAAAAAAATTCTATGCGAAAGGAACAAAATTTTGAATTTCTTTATCTAATGTATTTACAAAAATTTACATTATTATATTTTATCAAATATTATTAAATATTTATTGTTTTAGGGAATACCTGAATTCTTCCTGGCGCTTGAAGGAAATAATAATTTGAAAAATCTCCATTTATAATATGCTGCCACAAGAATTGTTTATAACAATAGTTATTATAAACTTTTAAATTATTTTTGTTATTAAATGTCATTCCTACATTAATGCATGCAGTGTTACGATTCATTTCCAATCTATTACGTACTCATGACTAAATAATTGCACTGTATAAATGTATGTATGATATTCGGTTCAATTTTAAATATTTTTGTCATTGAGGTCTTTAACATTATTAATGTTTTCATTAGCTACATTAATACTTAAAAAAAAAACAATTTTGTTTAACTTTAATAAATAATAAAATCAATAATATGAGCAAAATAAATCACAAAAATATAAAGTTCGAACTGCTTTCAAAATGTATCTCAAAATTAAATTTTATTCATATTAAACTACATTTATTCATGACTTTTTTTTTAATAATTATTAATAGTTAGACTTATTTTTTCTTCTATTTTTTTGTTTATTTGTCCAATACTATGACACGTCTATGTCCGTGTGAATATGGTAGGAGACGATATAAATGCCTGGGTTGCGCGCGCAACCCATTTCTCCTCATCTGAATTTGAAAACTCGAAGGTGCACGATTGCCGGTTGGAATATTTCGGCGGTTCTATTTATATCTCTATCTGCTTTGAAATAAAATGAAGAGATTGGGATTTTAATATTTTCAGATTTCGATGCTGGGCTGGCGATTCTCATGATTTGAATACTTCGCGCGCCTCTTTATATACGTGTATTTTGAGGTTACGTTACTTCAAGTATAAAATATAAATTATATAAATATTAATACCATTATATATATATATTATTAATGATAATATTATAATTATGTTATATTATAATTTTCTTCTTTAAATCTTGATCCGCATTTGAAAGAAATTAAAGAAATTGGTGATTTTGGAATTCATCTCGTTTGGATAAAAACTCAATTATTTGATTGAAAAATTAATTATTTTGTTAAAAATGTAACTATTTTGTTAAAAAATCTTCTTTTCTATCAAAAGTTCAACTACTTTGTTAAAATTTTAATTTCTTTTATTTGAAGGTTCATCTCTTTCGTTGAAAATACATTTTTGAAACTGACATTTAGTCTATACCATTTTTGGTTAAAAAAATCATGTATTTTGTTAACAATTCGTCTTTCTTTGTAGAAATTAAATTGCTTTATGGAAAATTTATACTTTTTGATTAAAAATTACATTTTTTGGTTGAATTATCAAGTGTGCATATTTTTTGGTTGCAAAGGCGTTTTGTTGTAAGTGCAACTATATTGTTAAAAATTAAAATACTAATTTTTGGGTGGAAAATTCGATTATGCACTTAAAGTTGAACTACTTAATAAAAAAATTAATTTTTTCTTATTAAAGATTCATAATTATAGTTAAAAATTCAACTATTTGCCTTTAAATTAGGTTAAAAATTCAGCTTTTTTGTCGATAATACTCTTTTTGACTTTAAAATTAAAAAATTTATTAAAATTAAATTGACCTTTTTTACTAGAAATTTAATCTTTTTGGTTGAAAATGTTTCATTTTTAGTCAAAAATGCAATTGTTTGGTTAAAATATGAACTGTACATCTTCTTGAGTTTAAAAGTCAATTATTTTACTAAGAGTTGAACTACTTTGTAAAAGAATACGTTTTTTTTAAAGAACGTTTTATAATTGTGGTTAAAAATTTAACTATTTAGTTGAAAGTTTAACTCTTTCATTGAAAACTCATATTTTTCGCTTAAGAAATTTAATTTTTTGTAGATAATTCGTGTTTTTGACTTTAAAATTAAATAATTTAGTTGAAAATTTATGTATTTTGTTTAAAAGTTGTCTTTTTTTGTAGATCATTTATTTTCTTAGTCAAAAATTCATCGGATTGGCTGTCAATTCAACAACTTTATTGAAAATAAATTTTTTCCTTTAAAAATTATTAATCTTTATCTGAAAATGTAACTATTATAGGATTAATTAAAAATTAATCGTGTATATTGGTTAAGTTTGAAAATCTTTTTTTTATAGAACATTAATCTTCTTGGTCAAAAATTCACCTTTTCCCTTGAAAATTTAACAATTTTGTTAAAACTTCGTTTTTTTACCTTGTTCAATTCAATTTTTCATCACAGCTTTTATGTGGAAATTGAAATATTCCATTATTGGTTAAACTTTATCCTGTAAATCGTATTAGGTAAAACGCCAATTATTTGTTAGAAAATTAATTTATTTGCCTTCGATTATGACTTCAAATATTATTTCAGTCTAAAAATTTTTTATCTTTAACCCATTCAATTTGGAATTTTTTAATTAAAGAAAGAAGATTTCGTTAATTATCAGCAATATTTGACCGTTCATTTAAAAGAATCCATGACAAACAACTGTTAAAAACTATACAAATTTGAACAGAATGGTTCGAAATAGAAAGCCTTGAATTGTTAAATTTGTAATGAGCTCAATTTTAAGTTTAAACGCTACAATTTTAATTTAAAAAAAGATTCAGAATTAATTTAAAACTTGAAGTTATTTCAAATAATTTGAAACACGATTTAAATTTTTGCAGATTTAAAAAAAAAGCTTTTTGAGAATTGTACAGTATTTAAAAAGAATAACAAAAACTGTTATCATTTCTAAGAACATTCAAAATGATTTTTTATTTTGACAAATAAATTGTAAGTGAGTATTTGAAAACATTTTAAAGATAAAAGAAAAAGAATCCGGAAGATTTTAAGGAAATTTTTTTATTTTGCAGTTTTTTTAATTTTAGGGAAAAATCTAATTAACAAAATATATCAATTTTCAACCCAAAAGTTTACTTTTTAACAAATTAAATTATTTTTCTATCAAATAATTGGTGTTTTAAGTAATACAATGTACAGGATAAAGTTTCAACCAAAAATTGAATAGTTCAATTTCCAGATAAAAACGATTAATTTTTAATCAATCCTAGAATAGTTACATTTTCAGATAAAAAAAAATGTTAATCGAAAAAATGAATTTTTAATAAAGTTGTTAAATTCTCAACCAATAACATGAATTTTCGACCAAGAAAATTAATGATTTACAAAAAATAGTTAAATTTTTAACCATAATTATAAAACCTTGTTGAAAAAAAACAGTATTTTTTTAACAAAGTAATTCAACTGTTAGTAAAATAATCGACTTTTAAGCCCAAGAAGATGTACAGTTCATATTTCAACCAAACAATTGCATTTTTGACCAAAAATGATACATTTTCGACCAAAAAAAATAAATTTCTACCAAACAAGGTCAATTTCCAACAAAATATATGAACTTCCAACAAAATTATTTAATTTTGCAGTCAAAAAGAGTATCATCTACAAAAAAGCTAAATTTTTAACCCAAAAATATGATTTTTCAACGAAAATTTCATTTGTCGACCAAATAGTTGAACTTTCTATCAAATTGTAGACTTTTAACGCTCAAGGATGCAATTTTAACAAAAAATTTAATTTGAAGGCAAATAGTTGAATTTTCTAGTATAATTATGAATCCTTAATAAGAAAAAATTAATTTTTTTCCTAAGTACTTCAACTGTAAGTGAATAATCGAATTTTCCACCCAATAATTATGATTTTAATTTTTGACAATACAGTTGCATTTACAATAAAACAACTTTGCAACCAAAAAATAATTACAGTTTATATTTCAACCGAAAATTTTAATTTTTAACCAAAAAGTGTTAATTTTCCATAAAACAATTTAATTTCTACAAAGTAAGACGAATTTTGTTAAAAATTGCTCTAATTTTCAATAAATCATTTGGGATGTTTACTTAACTCCAATTTTATGACTTTTTGACCCAAAAGGTATGTGACTTAACTTATGGATATATGGTTCTAAGCTTATTCTGAATACATTATTTATTTTTTATTTTCATAAACCAATTATACGAAGAGAATGAGGAAATCAGTTTTCAAATATTCAATTAAGATAAATAAAATGCTGTAAACTAAAATTAAGAGAAAAGAAAATGATAAATCTTAAACTAAGTCGAAATTTAAAATAAGGTTAAGGAAATAAAATTTTAATGTAGTTTCATACATATATTTTTTATACTATCCCTTTCTCAACATTACAAAAATGAGAGAGCGAATCTAAAATGTAGATTATTTATCAATTAATAAAATTCATAGAAAATTAACATAAGTTTTTGTTTACTAAATATATTTATACATAAAAAAAGAAATGCGTGATACTTAAAGTCTAAGATACATATTTTTTGAATTTTGAAATAAGTTTCATTGAATTTAACAAACTGTTTTTTTTTTAATTTATCCTCGTGCGTTTCTATAAAAATTGTGCCTGAGAAAGAAACTTCTTTTTTTAACAGAATAATACTTTGTATATAAATCAATAATTATGATTTCTTATTCACTATTGTATTTTTTCCTATCTTAATAGTCACTTTTTAATCTTAAAATTATTTCACAGTAACACTACACAGCCAGGAAAACAATTTCAAACACCCGGACGTTCCAAGGGCAAAAGAGGAATGACGTCTCGAACGCCCTCCACCTGGTTCACCTCGACCCAAAAGAAAATTCCAAAGGATGATTTTGTTTGATAATTTACGACCTAGAACCTGACAGGTTACTTCAAGTCCATGGGGTTGACAGCGATCTCGAGCACCCTGTAGGCATGCCAGCCCACATGATACCATCCTGACTCCTGGATAACCTGATAGCAAGTCCAGCATCTTCCGGCAGGAAAATTAAAAAACGGCTCAGACCCACACCCTTCACAATGACGAAGAGAAAAAAAGTTTTAAATTCCGACGAAATGGAGAGTACTCATTTCCCATTGATGATGAATTGGCAGTAATCCTTGTTGGGCACAGTTAACACACCTCCAAATCCAACCCTCAGGACCTTGGGCTACCGAAACCTGACCAAATACATGCCGGATTTGTGAGTTTTCAGCTGATAGTAAATTAATCACTTCCTCAAAGAGATCGTTATTTCCTTAAATATAAAATATTCTTTGATGTTCATGAACGTCAACTTCAGGAATGATGTCTGGGACTTGTCTGGGAGGCACAAGCAGTTCCAGTGCTGGTCTTAAGTCCCGGACATTTTGAAATTTCTCTGATAAATAATTCAGAACAAAATACACCAACAGGGAGATGAGAATCATTTCAATCGTTTTGACCAAGTCACAACACCAGTTCACTTTTATACAAGGAAAATAAAAGAAAACGAAAAGAATTTTCGAGATCCAGAATCAATGAAAGATTCGATAGGAATGAAGATTTGAACGAGCCTCACCGGTTCTGTAGTGGGGGAAAAGAACCCAACTTTTCGGAATATCAATTGCAGGTCAAAATTAAAATTACCAACTCTCAAAATTATTAATATTTTTTTACAAATAATTCAAACAGTTTTCTTCTCAATTTTAATATTGTTTTTGGTTTCCCTTTTTTAAAATTGTTTTGACTTGTATAACCTCAATCCGAGACTGACATGCGCAAGCCCTTACTCCCCACATTTTTTAAAAATTCTTTGCATTAACAAAAAGAATTTTCACTACTGATTGGTAAAATTCTATTTACAAAATACAAAAAAAATTCAATGTTATTCTCATCAATTTACTTTTTCTAAATGAAAATTATTATCTTTGGTGTAAAAGAAATCTTTAATTTGAAGGTTAAATTACCCACGAAACCTTTTTGAATTCAAATTTAACGATTTAATTTAAATGATCATATTTATCAAGATTGAACCTAGTAAAAATAGCAAATGAAATAATTTTAATATTAAATTAAATTTTGTTCATTATATATTTAATAAATAAAAGAAATACTTTCAGAATCACCAGGACCAGGGAGATTTGGCAGTATTTAAAATTTATTTTGCAATTTCGTGATCAGATAAGTATTCAATAATGCATATATTATATTGTATAAAAATGATTAATTTATAATTATTTTTCTTTGTTTTTAAATTGTTTCTAAAATGTTTATTTAGGTTAATTAGGTCTGAAGATAGTGGCAAACCGAGGAATTAAGCTGTAGCACTTATAGCTTTTTACCACCAATTTTAGGAGTATACTGATTTTATTATTATTGCATTCAAAATGGT
>NC_046661.1:63095025-63109519 GCF_010883055.1 Belonocnema kinseyi
TATAAATATAACCAATTATATATACAATTCACATTCCACTTTTTTAATTCTATATTCACCCTCTTGTTTTTCTCTTTTTTGTTACGAAGGTGAAGAGCTTTCATTTCGTATTGACGCTTAATAGCTTTTAAATTTCTCATGAAAAATGTGATTTATATGTATATACACTCTAGAAGAAAAGAAGTAAGATTTTTAAAGCCGACGTTTCGACGAATGTTACGATACACCTAAGTTGCATATTTAATGTTTTTTAATTTCAGATGATTATTATGTACATAATATTTTTGTATTCAAATTTAATTTTAAATTATAAACTACTTTTATCGTTTATAGTTTTCAAAATTGCCTTAATTCCAACCATAAACTAGAGTGAAGGGAGCAAAGCCTGTTGCCTTGCGAACATTCACATTATAAAAGAAGACTGCAAATCGAGTCCAATCATCCCAGTCAACTTTTCCTTCGAAACTTCTGAGATATTAAATCAAGGTTAAATGACTTCTTTCTAAAGATCCCAAACTCTGCGGATAATAACCAGACGATTGGATCTTTGTAATTCTAAATATTTTGCAAAAAACCTTGATTACTTAACTAACCAAATTAGATCCCTGATCAGATTGTATTACCCGCGGGCAACCATACCGCGTAATAAATTCTTCGGCTAAAGCTCTGGCTATGGTGACTGAATCAGTATCCTTCGAAGGTATTGCATCACAATATTTTGACAATACACATTGAATCGTGAGAATACGTGTATTACCCCAAGAAGTAACTGGAAGAGGTCCAACAAGGTCAATTTGAATCTTTTCAAATGGTTCTTTGGGAGTGTCAGTTATCTACATTGATTGACGATTTTTCCTTCTAACCAATTTATTTCTCAAACAATTTTTACATAAACCAACGATTCTTCTAACGTCTTCCTTCATATTATCCCAATAATATTGAGATCTAAGCATCCAATAACACTTTGAGGAACCTTTATATCCACCTACAGCAGACTCGTGAAATTCTCTGATTATGTCATCTGTTTCATGACGTGGTGGGATCATTATTTCACCGGAGCAGATAACACATAATAATTCAGGCCCGACAAAATGCTGCCGAAACATTTGCTCAATTGAGAGCCAATATATCTGATCCAAATCGTTTCCCTTCTTTGAAATCTTCACGCTCTTGACATTAAGAGTATTCATTGCATTTTTTAATACAATAATTGCACTAGATATGTGATTCAAGAAAAGCTGATCATCATACTTATTCCTCCTAATCAAAGCAAAAATATACCTATTGTTTCGGGTGAAGACTACTATTTCACCTAATTTAGGATTACTTTCTAAGAAATCTTCAACTCGGAAGAGATTATGACTCACTAATTCCTTATTAGTTGCGGACATCATCGAATCATTGGGTGAGACAAAATGAGCAATATGGCCTTTAGCCATATAAATTTTGTCATTACTGTATGATACACACGCGTCTGAGATGACCAATGCAGGAGTCTTTTCAAGAAGAGCAGCACTGTTCTCACCATTGTGTTTGTCTTCCATCTCCTGCAAAGCGCACAATTCACTTTGCGTCTTTACGGCAGAAGAATTTAGTCCAACGTCCGCACTCTACAACCCACTCAGAGCCGATGATGATGTGGACATCAAGGGCTTTTGCTTTTTGGTCACCTGAGCTAAACCATTTTGAGCCGATAAAGGTATCTTAACTGGGTCGTTAAGGTCTTCATCAGGTGAAGCCATAAGACTGTCACCACTGAGAGTTGAATCTCCCGACTCCGGTTTGGAATCCTTATCTTTCAAAGGAACTACCGGGATTAGCACGTTTCCATCCCCACGAATCTGGACCAAAATGCTGTGGTGCATTGGCGCAGACCGATAACGGGATCCCTAATAGGCTACACCCAACAGGAGTCGCGACTCGTGGTGCCTCGGCACTCTGATCCTGGGTGGCGATTTGATCATTCTGAGAGATTGAGTCTGGATTATTCATTTCACTAATCACCTCAATCGCAGTAACGTTACTTTCCGCTGCTCTGACATCTAGAGCCTCAAAACAAGCAAACGCTCGCTCCATTAACTCTTCTGGTTCAATCTCGTTATCAGAAGCTGGAAGTTCCACAACAGCTATCAGATTTGAATCGAAGGAATCGAAACTAGGTAATAAAGGGCTCCTATCATTCAGTAGATTTCTTGACAAAGCATCAGCGTTGGAATTCACTTTTCCAGGCTTATACACAATCACGTAATCATACTCACTCAGCATGATTCGCCATCTAGCCAACCTCGAGACAGGATTCTTAATGCTATGCAGCTAAATTAAGGACCTATGGTCAGTAACGAGGACAAATTTGTGACCATATAAGTAAGACCGGAAATAGTTGACGCTGAAGACAATAGCAGGAAGTTCCTTCTCTATTGTAGAATAATTTATCTCAGCACCTTGAAGAGTCCTTGAGGTAAAAGCGATTGGCAAGTCCTGACCAATTTTATCCTGACAAAGGACACCTCCAAGACCGTAATTTGAAGCATCTATTGTCAATACAAATGGTTTTGAAAAGTTAGGATACTGTAACAATGGTTCGGAACAAATTTTATCACGCAGTATCTCAAAAGCTTCTTGTTCTACAGATGTCCAACGAAAATCAGTGCTGTCCTTCAAAATTTCAGTAAGTGGTTTAGCCACTTTAGCGAAATCTGGAATAAGCCTCTTATAGTAACCTACAAGCCCCAAGAATTATTTAACATTTTTCTTTCCTCTTGGAATAGGAAAATTCTTTACAGCTTCTATTTTTCGAGGATCTGGTTTCACCCCTTTTTGGGTGATAATATGTCCCAAATATACTATTTCTTTTTTCAAGAAATAACACTTTTCAGGGTTCAAAGATAATCCCGATGTTCTTGAACGACCTAAAAGTGCTTTTAATTTTTGACTTTGATCAATAAGTGATGAGGCATAGATGACTATGTCATCAATATAAACAAATAGATAATTTCCTTGTAAACCAGTCAGAACTTAGTCCATTACCCTTTGAAAGGTAGCAGGGGCATTTTTAAGTCAAAATGGCATTCTATTGAACTCGAAATGAACGAATGGAGTAGAAAAAGCAGTTTTTGCTTTGAATGGGGGATCCATGGGTATTTGATGGAAACCTGATGCCAAATCCATAACAAAAAAATATTTAGCTCCTCTTAATTGATCTAATCTCTCTATTATTTGTAGTAAAGGGTAAGAATCACTAATAGTTTTTTCGTTTAATCCACGATAATCAACCACCATTCTCCATTGTTTATTACCATGAGGATCTGGTTTTTTGGGAACGACCCAAACAGGAGAATTATATGGGGATACTGATGCTCGAATTATTCCATCTAGAAGATATTCCTTAGTTTTCTCCATAATCACTTTTTTATGAATAGGTGGATGACGATAATTTTTTATGTTTACCGGTTTGTTATTAGAAGCGACAATTTCATAGGCAACAACATTAGTTGATTCCAATTTGTCACTAGGAAGATGAAATTGCTGAGAATAATAAAAAAATATTGGGAAGAGACTTTCTTTCTCTTCATCATTTAAATCAGAAAGATTTACAATTTTCAAAATTTCAGCAAATCTAGAAGCCTGTTTTCTTTCATCAGAAGAAAGTTTACAATCCTCAGAATCAATTTCAAAATATTCTTCAAATTCAACTGGTGGTATTGTTAAATTTATTTGCTGATTATTGGAATTTATAAAGAAGATTTTAGCAGTTCCGTTTTCATTAAAAATCAAAGACTCACCAGCGAAAATTCCAGGACCACACTGAATTCTACGTATGTAACCTTCTTTTAATTTAGTATTTTTTAATTGAATTGTTACTAATTTCTTTGTTCTTGCAGGTAAACTGATTGTCTTATAGGAGTTAAATAGGAAAATTAATATTTCCTATTTGAAGACAGTCACTTTCAAAATTTACAATGGCGTTGTGTTTTTTGAGAAAAGGAATACCAAGGATACCTTCTTGTGGAATAGGAAATGATTCTGACGCAAAGTGGAAAGAAGCTTCGAGACCCCTTATGATCAACCTAATATCACCGATAGTGGAAACCATTTACGGGCCTATTCCAACCAAATGAATTATTCGCTTTTTATTTATCCAAACCGTGGGACTTACCACATTTTCTTTAATTAAGTTCACTTCAGCGCCAGTATCAATTAAAAAGATCACCTTATTCTTTGAAAAGAAAAATGATCAAATTCTACTATCGCATTTGGACAAATTCATTAAACTGTCCGAGTGAGAGGATGATGCGCTGGGTTGAGAAGGGTTTAAAGTTGGAGTCGTCTGGCCCCTCATCAGAAAACCCACCTCGAAGTTTAAATGACTCATATTTGATTTTTGTCTAACCTTAGACCGTTCCCTTTCATGCCTTCTTTTAATGTTGCAATTCTCTACAGAATGGTTACTTCGATAACAATTACTACAATCCGTACTCTCTTTGTCCTTTACATTTCTTTTAATCTTTTTTGGACAGTTTCGCTTATAATGTCTAAATGCTTTACAATGATAACACTGCACAGACTTTAAATTTCGTACAGGCTTAGTTTCATCTTCTACTCACATATGAGCTACTCTCTTTAATATATCTTGCCCTATTTTATTCTTTAAATTAGATCCCGATGAGGTAGATGGAATAAGGCCAGACAGAGACCCATGAACTCTTCCCCAACTTTTCACTTTTTGATCATATTTAATGGCTAATGCAATACCATCATCCAAAGTGTTAATTTCTTTATCATGAATGGCCATATAAATGTTGAAATCTAATCCGCGTAAAAAATTGCCAATCACGGTCTCTTTATACGCTTCACGATGGCCCATACCTCTTACTCCGGGAGTGTTTTCCATTACTTGAGAATTCATTGAGAGATTCATTAAGTTCCAAATCGCTTTTAACTTGAATATGATAACGCACTTCGGCGGTAATTTTATTCAAAACCATCATAGTTAAGGAAGGTGCATCGCGAGAATCGGTCATACCAATAACAGCCTTACAATATTTCACAAATAACTTAATTGACATATTCTTTCCTGTAAATTCCGGTATCATATCTCTGACTATTCGCTAAATTTTCTCGGGTCCAGAAATAAGATTTAACGGTAATAAAGGAACGGAGGGGGAGTCCCGGACCTGAGTCTCGTGTCTTTGCAAATCATTCCAACCCTCGCCACTTTGATCTGAACTCAAAGAATTTGTCCTATCACTATTAGAAGAATTTTCGCTCACTACTAATCTGGATCGCAATCTTACTGGATACAATCTTTCGCATTATTATCTAAACGACGTTTCCTATTTGGAGTCATGTTACAAAAAAAAATTTTTCCTAAATTCTTACTCTTTTGACGACAATCATTTACAGACAAATAATCTAATTAATGGTGCAGAATAAAATTCACAACACTGTTGACCTTAATTTTTCACATTTATTCACTCAATTCTTCATTGTTCCAGGAAGATTTTCTGAATTGCTTGAGTGTCCTTGATCCTTCAGGAATTTCCTTCGCGTAGTTGTTATTGATTTCTCTGCGGTTGATCCCACGGTTCCATACTTTCTTCCGTTTCGGACAGGTAATTTAGAATCAATTTTTTATTTTCCACATTGTGGTAAGGATTTTCTTATTAAAAATTTATTTTATCCTCTTAAGCCTATGGTTATTGAGGCATAGGTTGTTGGTCTCTATTTAACCGTTAACAACCTTGGTGCAATTGTCGACACCCTATGCTACCGGGAGTAAAACCACCCCAAAACCCTGGTAGAAGATTGCGGCTTTTATTTTTGTAATGTTTATTGTAATAAATTGATAATCCTGTTTCATTCATTTTTCAGATTCAAAAGACAGCGACTTTTATCTTTGGAGTAGTCTCCTTTGTGGTAAGACGAACAGCCTTGAATTTCAATCAGAGAGTCAGTAGTCTAGTGACCCAGTTTTTCTTAATTTATTTGATTTATTCCTTTATGATGCAACACATCCCACCGCTGTCACCAATTGCAATGCCCAAATTTCACCTAGGTTTTCTATCGACAATTCACTGCTCACTGATTGGACATCTGAACGGGATCGTTGTTGCCGTTGATTCGTTAAAAAGAAAACCATTTAAAGGAACTTATTTGAAATAAAAACACTTAATTTAACAGTTGATGATTCACAATTTATTAAAGATGCATTTCCACCATCACTGTCTCAGAAGTCACAAATCACAATTGTTTATAATTGTTTATACCGCAGCGTCCCGTTTCGCGTTTAACAATTGTTCTTATTTATAATAGTTTATTGTTTAACAACAATTCAAATGAATTAACTAAATTCGAACACAATACAAAGTTTCTAAGTTCAAAAAAACTCAATTACACACTATCAAGTGTCGTAGGTTTAATATTAAATATGCGGTTTCGGAGATGCAAAATCTGGTGTTTTTCCGTTGTGCGCGCGTTTTTATAAACTCTGTTTTGGGCGGAGAAATCTCCCACTTTCCTGTTTCAGCCAATCAAATCGCTGACGTGATTGAATTTAACAGTCAGTTGACAAATAAGAAATTTGGTCGCATGGCTCCGCCTATTAGATTTACAAAGCAATATGACCAATTCGTTGATTGACTAAAAATAGCTCTGTGACTCATCTTTAGGAATGCTAAGAATCTAACCTATTCCTATTGCGTCGTAGTCTATAAGTATTTCCCTGTTATCGAATTAATCTGTAATTCTTATTCTTTCTATTATTTCAGGACAGAGAGAGAGAGAGAGAAAGAGTATTAAAATAATGAATATTTCTTCTAAATTGTACTTATTCTATAATTTCTAAGTTATGGTTATTAGTTAAACTTCAAATATATCTTTACGCTATCGTAAAGACGTCGTACAATCTGACGATGTAATGTTATTAAAATATTTATTAATTACAAGAAAATATCTACAGGTGGTATATTGACATTTCTTTTACTATGAAAATAATTTTTAGCCTACCCTACCGAAAAAAATCTCCGAGTTTTCTTTAGCGAAATGGCCTGGCCCATTTGAGTCTATAAACAAAGACGATTTGAAATAAAATAGACTCGGAGATAGTTTGAGAGATTTGGGTCCTTTTCAAGATCCTTTTAGTGGTCCCTTTAAAAGTGGTGCGACGGTAATATAATGTTCCTTTTGTATTCGTCACGTACCGGGCGGGCAGAGTTATTTACAGTAGTTGGTCGTGGCTAATCCGCTCTCCCTTTTTAAATTTCTCTTCAAATTATTAACACTTTTTTTTAATTGATAAATTTTCTCATTATACTTATTTATAATTATAACTTATATATTGATATACAATTTTCTAGTTGAATTCAAAAATTTTGTCTTTTTTGGCGTATCTCATTCCATTTACGAGAAACGTTCTATTAATTCCAATTTTAAGCATTAAAAAAAAGTTAGATATCTGAAGCCATCGAAACCCGTAGATTCCGAATTATTATGTTTTATGCTGTTAACTGTGAAATTAAAAAAATCTGCTTTTAAATTTTAATCCGAAAGCTTAACAAAGGACCCTTGAGTGTCGGCTACTCTATTGAGATAGCTTCTCTGCTTGTTATTTATGATCGTATTCTTATTTCAATTTGGAAAAGGATATTTTAAAGCCTTCAGACCATTTAAACGAGCTTCCTGGACCTTTAAAAATATCTACCTGAGTGCCTGCGGAGAATTTCTCTGACCTTCTTTGACCTAATGAATTTTTAGTATATACTCAAAGATTCTTTTCGGTAGGGTAATAATCAATACAAAATTTTTTGCCGAGATAATGGAATAAGAGAATGTGAAAAACATGCGCTGATAACTGCGAGAGTTACTCTGAAGGCGCAAATTGCGCGTCGGTAAATGACGAAAGTTACCAATTTCTAAAATGATTTACCAATTACGTTTCTGCTCAATTAGTTACCACAAAGATATCTTTGTTGCCGATCTGAAAGTTTCGAAAGACTTCGGTACATGGACATAGGAAACAAGGGACTAGGCATGCTCGTGCGCACAATCAAATGACACATCGTAAGATGGTGGCCTCCCCCCTCCCGGGGATTCAACCCCGCTCGCCAAAGTTAGGATGGCATGCCTAGTCCCTTGTTTCCTATGTCCATGCTTCGGTGGTGTTCTATTTATATCTCAATCCCCATTGCAAAGATATATATTATTGATGTTAATATTATAATTATAAAATATTACATTAATATTAATGACTATTTGACTATTTTTTAATATAAATAGTTCAACTTTCAACTTAAACAATTAGTTTTCTGAAAAAAAAGATTTTGAATAAAATACATAAATTTTTAAAAAAATCGTTGAAATTGTTTTCAACAAAATAGCTAAATTTTTAAACAAAAATTTTAATTTTTATCCAAAAGGCTGAATTGTAAACTAAAAAAACGGAATTTTTAATAAAATACATGAACTTTGCACAAAAGAAATTTATTTTCCATCAAGTCTAATTTTCTATACAAAAAGTAATGTTTAATCACAGTTAATTTTTCGTCAAAAAAGAATTATTTTCTTGTAGTTAAAAGAAATTAATTTTTAAACAAAAATTTTTACAAATAGTTAAATTTTCAGAAAACAAATTTTTTCAACTAAACTGATACATCATCAACCAAAAAAAACTACATTTTTAACAAAGCAGTTCCAATTTCAACCTGAAGAGTTGAAAATAATTAAAATTCTTTATAATTGCTTTAAATTATTGAAATTAATTGAAAATGTTTGGAATGTTTTAAAACATCCTAAAATATTAAAAATCCTTTAAAATCTCTTGAAATTTTGCAATGCTCTTGAAAATTCCTTGAAATGTTAAAAATACCCTAAAATATTTTAAATCCTTTAAAATCTCATACTAAATTATTAAAATCAATGGAAAAGTCCTTGCAATCTATTAAAATATCCTAAGATATATCAAATCCTTTAAAATCCCATATTAAATTACTGTAATCAATTGAGAATTTATTGGAACCTTTTAAAATACTCTCAAGTATTTCGAAACCTTCAAAATATTTTGAAACACCTTGACATCTTTTCAAGATTCATAAGGTACTTTGGAGTTTTTTTAAACAACCCTGCTATAATTGTTCAGATTCTTTGAAATTCCTTTAAATTATAAAAATGAATTGAAAATTCGTTGACATCTTTTTAAACATCCTCAAATATTTAAAATCCTTTCAAATCTTTTGAAATCTCTTGAAAATTCCTTGAAATTTAAAAAAAAAACCCTAAAATATTTCAAATCTTTTACAATCTGATACTACATTATTGAAATCAATTGAGAATTCCTTGGAATCTGCTAAAATATCCTAAAATATAATAAATCTTTCAAAATCTTATATTAAATTAGTGTAATCAATTGAAGATTCCTTGCAACATTTTGAAATACTCTTAAATATTGCAATACCTTCAAAATATTTTGACCTACCTTGACCTCTTTCTTAAGATTTTTAAAGTACTTCTTTAAAATTCTTTGAAATTTTTTAAAATTATAAAAATGAGATGAAAATTCCTTGACATCTTTTAAAACATCTCAAATATTGACAATCTGTTGAAATCTTTAAGAAAAATTTAAAGCTCTTACAAATTCCTTAAAATTTAAAAAATACCATGAAATATTTCAAATCCTTTAAAATCTCATACTAAATTACTGTAATCAAATGGAAATTCCTTGGAAACTTTTAAAATACTCTCATATATTTCAAAACCTTCAAAATTGCTTGAAACACCTTGACACCCATTAAGGATTTCCACCATACCTTGAAATTGTTTTAAATAACTCTGCTAAAATTGTTAAAATTATTTGAAACTCCTTTAAATTATAAAAATATGTTTAAAATTCCTTGACATTTTTTAAAACATCCTCAAATATTTAAAGTCCTTAAAAATGTTTTGAAATCTCTTGAAATTTTTAAAAGATTCAGATTGTATTGTCTTTAAAATTTGAATTGTAAACTTAGAAGTTTATTTAAAAAAAATTATTATTCATACATAAATTGAAAGTGCTGAAAATTTAAAAGTATGTTTTAAAAAAATATATAATTTTATAATTATATACAAAAATCGTTTTAGAAATAGTTAAACTTTAACTCTAATAATTTCTTTAAACACTTTTATTAAATACTTTAACTAATCTACAAACATTAAACTTTTTAACATTTTGTAATTTTTCTGTTTTCTAAATTTCAGTCTGAAATAATTTCATTTAGAGATTGCCCAATTGAAAAACGTACGTTTAAATTTTTAACGCTTTCAATTAATTCATGATTATTAATTTTTTATATATAAACTTTCAAGTTTAAAATTTCAATATATTTTTAAGAGCTTTAACAAATTTCAAGAGATTTCAAAAGATTTAAAATATTTAAGGATGTTTTAAAAGATGTCAAGAAATTTTCAACTTATTTTTATTATTTTAAGAAATTTTAGAGAATTAAAAAAATTCAAAAGTACTTTAAAAATCTTTTAAAAAAAGTTTAAGGTGTGTCAAAATATTTGGAAGGAATTGCAATATTTGAGAGTATTTAAAAATGTTCCAACGAATTTTTGGTTGTTTGCGTTAATTTAATATGAGATTTGTTTTAAAATATGCATACAATTTAATATATTTATGCATATTAACTGTTATTAATAGGGGTAATAGGCCCAGTTCGCTGGGCCTATACTGTTTCTAAACATTATTGATTCAAAAGAAAATTATAATTGCAAATGGGTTTTCTAATATTATAGGAAATAACACTGTTCTTAAAATGTTTCTATCGTAGTATACAATTTGTCAACTTTTTCAAACTTTGAAAGAGATAAGAAAAATAAAATACACAATGGGCAAAAAACTTAGAATATTTTAATCTTTTAAATAATTGTGTTTTGATTTTAAAACACACGAAAGGAAATCTAGAAGATTTTAGGACAATTAAAAGATTTTTTAGGAAAATTGAATGATTTGAAAAGATATTTCGAAGGTGTAGAAGTTTTGTAAAGGTTTTAATGTAATTTAAAATTTGAAATTTTTTAGACAATTTAAAATTTTCTATACATTTTTAAAACAACTTTTAACAATTTTATAAAATGTTGAGTACTTCGAAAAAAATGTTAGAAGCTATTTAAGAATTTTGGAAGGATGAAAATTTTTCGGTAAGATTCCTCTGGAAGTTTCTACAAATCTCTAAGTTTTGAAGGTCATTGTAAAAATGTAATTTTTTATGACAAAGTTTATTTAGGAATTTCAGAATTTTTGAATTTTTTCCTAATATTTCGCATGTCCTGCAAAATAAAAAAAATGCATAAAAATTTTCTGCATTTTTTTCGGCATATGTGAAATCTTCAAAAATATTTTTGAAATGTGGTTTTACCCTTGTAACAAGCTAATAGTTATTCCAAATTTGTATTTTGCATTAAAAATGATTGTAATTGCAAAAAAAAAACATCATTTTTTAACTCTAAACTGAAGCTGAAATTAATAGCCTAGATTTTGTAAAAGTTTTTTTCCCCCTTTTTTTAAAGGCTGAATCTAATAACTTAGTTATTAGTACGTATACTAAATTAGGAAATGTGAAAAGTATTAAAAGTTAAAAGAAAATTAGATATTTTTTTATTCAATTTATTTTAATCAATTTATTTATTTAATTAAAGTTCAACTAAATACTATTTAATTAGATTATATAATAAGTGTTCAAGAAAGCAGTTTTAAAGAACTACTCATCTATTTATATTGCATTTTTTGGCGGGGAAATACATTTCTCGGAAACTCTCCGCCCGTTCTGCGAACTAGAGGTGCTAAGAATCTGCAAGAATCGAAGATTCCCCTTCGCCCTACCAATATCATTTCAACAAATTGGGCGAATTCAAAACAAAATCACACTTTGCGGACTATTCTAGTTTTAATAATTTTAAATTGTCTGAAATATATAAAAAATTATATCGAATTATATGAATTTAGGAAAGATTGTATATGAAAATTAAAAAAAAAAGATCAAACAACCACTGCGTGGTCCTACTGTCAACTACCGTCAACAAAAAATGACAACAGCTCCCAGAATATACGCGATAAATCACAACTGTGGCCACGTCTCACGACCGTGAACTGGGTGGTATATATAGTATTTATTTTTCTCGGAAATTTTTAAGTGTTGATACTTTTGCTTTACCGGATTCCTGATTCGACGCATTTTTTATGTTTTAAATATTTTCAAAATATTATAAATTTTTTTTTTAATTAAAAAAAATAAAAACTTTCCCCGGAATCTTAAACCAAAAATTTTTAATTTCTTAAAACCTTTACAAATTCTGAAAAAGAATGTAAAATTTTATTTCAAAATATTCAAAAATGTAAATTTTCTTTTATCTCTTAAAAGTCTTCTCAATATTAAAATTATTTTTTAAAGTTTCAATATTATGTTTCACCACACAAAAAAAAAACTTTAAACAAATTATTGAAAAAAAAACGGTTTTGAAAGATTTTGAATTACATGCTTAGAAACATTTTTTAAACTTTGAATGGTTTCAAGAGAATGAAACAATATTCTTAAGATTAATACGAAAATTTGAAAGGATTTTTTTATATTAATTTTTTGATAACATTTTTTTTAAACATTTCTATAAATTCCGCGAAAAAATGGAATATTTAAGACAAGTGTTTAAATTTTTTATATATTTTTAAAAATTTTAAGAAATATTCGCTTCCGTTTCAGACATATAGAAATTTTAGAAGATTCTGAGTGATTAAAAAAAATATTTCCGAAAATTTACCAAATATTTTTGAAAAACAACTTACATTTACAACACAAAAAAATGAATTTTATACTAAGATTGATTTTCAAGCATTAAAAAGATAAATTAAATAGCTCAATTTTCAACCTAAAAACAACGGATTTAAAAAATGTTTAATGTTAAATAAAAAGAAGAATTTTCAACCTAGAAAATTAATTTTCTGATAAAAAACAACAAAATTAAAAACAAAAAATTTTAAATTGTCAACCAAATAGATGAATTTGTTGCTGAAAAAGATCAATTTTGAACAATAAATAAAATAAATAAATTTTCAATTCAAAATAAACAAATTTCCAAAAAGAATTAAATTTTTAATGAAAAAGATGATTTTTTAACCGAGAAGATAAATTTTCTACCTAGAAAAACAGTGAATTCAAAAAATGTACAGTAATCTTTAAACACCAAAAAAGTATTAATTTTCAATCAAAATGTTTGTTTATTTTTCTATCGTTATGTACTAAATGAATCATTAAAATTTTGATAATTAGGCTCTTAAATTAATCTTTGAATACCAAAAAAACAGTATTTTTTTCAAAATGTTTAATTGCGCATAATTTTAAAAATTCGCTTAAGATCATTCAGATTCTTTTATGTAAACTTTCTAATCAAAGCATCCCAAATTCATCTAGCCAGTTTGCGAACTAGAATATAGACCATATACGCGAAATTACCCATTCTGATCATCTCTACCGATTTTCGATTGTAGGATTTTATAGGTTATGTTATTTCCACTTGTATAACATTTTAAAAACTGCTGACAAAAGTATAAATTTATTTTAAAAATATTGCATTTCAGAATAATAATGAAGTACTTAAGAGGAAATAATATCTACTTACAAACTTTCCTTCTATTGCTGAATAAAAGGCTCCGCAGCACAAAGCGACTGACAACAACTAATCTGTAAACAATTGTTAGTGTATTCATTTTGAAATTCTCATTTCAGGGTTGGGAATTTCATTTATTTTTACATTATATTATAAAAATTAAATTAATTATCATAATTTTCAATTTAAACTATAAAAACTTGGTTTATTGTACTTTAAAATTTAACAATATTTACAATGTCTGCGCCATTTTCACATTTTCCGCGGTCAAAATCCCTCCGAAAACTGATCGTGTGAAAAGCCTTGGGCAATTGCCTGCCTGCACCAGTGATCCCAGATCTGAAACGAGACGTGGTCCAATACTATGACACGTCTATGTCCGTGTGAATATGGTAGGAGACGATATAAATGCGTGGGTTGCGCGCGCAACCCATTTCTCCTTTTCTGAATTTGAAAACTCGAAGGTGCACGATAGTCGTTCGGAACACTTCGGCGGTTCTATTTATATTTATATCTGCTTTGAAATAAAATGAAGAGATTGGGATTTTAATATTTCCAGATTTCGATGCTGGGCTGGCGATTCTCATGATTTGAATACTTCGCGCGCCTCTTTCATGCGTGTATTTTGAGGTTACGTTACTTCAAGTATAAAATATAAATTTTATAAATATTAATACTATTATATATATATATATATAATTAAAAATTTGTCATAAGGACAACCGCAGGATTTCGCCGGGAGCGGATGCTAATCTGCAAAATTGCACCCGCTTCCAGCGAAATCGTGGTAAAATTTCAGCCACAACCACGTCTCACAACCGTGAGATAGGTGGTTACAGTCTGTAAAGGAATCAATACG
>NC_046661.1:63109619-63111879 GCF_010883055.1 Belonocnema kinseyi
TAATGAAAATATTATAATTATGTTATATTATAATAGTCTTATTTAAATCTTGATCCGCATTTAAAAGCAATTAAAGAAATTCAACTACTTTGTTAAAATTTTTATATCTTTTATTTGAAGGTTCATCTCTTTCGTTGAAAATACATTTTTGAAACTCACAATTAATTTATACCATTTTTGGATAAAAAATCATGTATTTTGTTAACAATTCGTCTTTCTTTGGAGAAATTAAATTGCTTTATGGAAAATTTATACTTTTTGATTAAAAATTACATATTTCGGTTAAATTATCAATTGTAAATATTTTTTGTTTGCAAAGTCGTTTTGCTGTAAATGCAACGATATTGTTAAAAATTAAAATCATAATTTTTGGGTGGAAAATTCGATTATTCGCTTAAAGTTGAACTACTTAGTAAAAAAATTAATTTTTTCTTTTTAAGGATTCATAATTATAGTTAAAAATTCAACTAGTTGCCTTTAAATTAGGTTAAAATTTCAGCTTTTTTGTAGATAATACTTTTTTTGACTTTAAAATTAAAAAATTTATTAAAATTAAATTGACCGTTTTTAGTAGAAATTTAATCTCTTTGGTTGAAAATGTATCATTTTTGGTCAAAAATGCAATTGTTTGGTTAAACTTTATCCTGTAAATTGTATTAGTTGAAACACCAATTATTTGTTAGGAAATTAATTTATTTGTTATCGATTATGACTTTAAATATTATTTCAGTATAAAAAATTTTTATTTTTAACCCATTCAATTTGAAAGTTTTTAATTAAAAAAAGAAAATTTCGTTAATTATCAGCAATATTTGACCATTCATTTAAAACAATCGATTACAAACAACTGTTAAAAACTATACAAATTTGAATTGAATGGTTCGAAATAGAAAGCCTTGAATTGTTAAATTTGTCATGAGCTGAATTTTAAGTTTAAACGCTACAATTTTAATTTAAAAAAAGATCAAGAATTAATTTAAATCTTGAAATTATTTCAAATAATTTGAAACAAAATTTAGACTTTTGCAGATTTAAAAAAAAAGCTTTTTGAGAATTGTACAGTATTTAAAAAGAATAACAAAAATTGTTTTGATTGCTAAGAACATTGAAAATGATTTTTTATTTTGACAAATAAATTTTAAGTGAGTATTTGAAAACTTTTTAAAAATTAAAAAAAAGAATCCGGAAGATTTTAAGGAAATTTTTTTATTTTGTAGTTTTTCTAATTTTTGGGAAAAATCTAATTAACAAAATATATCAATTTTCAACCCAAAAATTTATTTTTTAACATATTAAATTAATTTTCTATCAAACAATTGGTGTTTTAACTAATACAATTTACAGGATAAAGTTCAACCAAAAATTGAATAGTTCAATTTCCAGATAAAAACGATTCATTTTAATCAATCCTAGAATAGTTACATTTTCAGATAAAAAAAATAATTTTTAATCGAAAAAATAAATGTTCAATGAAGTGGTTATATTCTCAACCAATAACATGAATTTTCGACCAAGAAAATTAATGATCGACAAAAAAAGACAAATTTCAAACAAAATACATGAATTTTCAACGAAATTATTTAATTTTAAAGTAAAAAAAACGAATTATCTACAAAAAGTTGATTTTTTTCAGCGAAAAATATGAGTTTTCAATCAGAGAGTTAAACTTCCAAACAAATAGTTAAATTTTTAACCATAATTATAAAACCTTGTTGAAAATAACAGTATTTTTTTACAAAGTAATTCAACTCTTAGTGAAATAATCGACTTTTAAACCCAAGAAGATGTACAGTTCATATTTTAACCAAACAATTGCATTTTTGACCAAAAATGATACATTTTCAACCAAAAAGATTAAATTTCTACTAAAAAAGGTCAATTTAATTTTAATAAATTTTTAAATTTTAAAGTCAAAAAAAGTATTATCTACAAAAAAAACTGAATTTTTAACCTAATTTAAAGGCAAATAGTTGAATTTTCAACTATAATTATGAATCCTTAAAAAGAAAAAATTAATTTTTTTACTAAGTAGTTCAACTTTAAGCGAATTATCGAATTTTCTACCCAAAAATTATGATTTTAATTTTTAAGAATATCGTTGCATTTACAACAAAACGACTGTGCAACCAAAAAATATTTACAATTGACAATTCAACCGAAAAATGTAATTTTTAATCAAAAAGTATAAATTTTCCATAAAGCAATTTAATTTCTACAATTACAGTAGTTGAATTTCTTTAATTTCTTTCAAATGCGGATC